>NW_009224037.1:7383-7586 GCF_000690835.1 Fulmarus glacialis | reverse complement strand
CGTCCCCGCATCCCACCCGGGAGCATCTCCCTCCCCCAGCAGGGCGCGAGCACCCCCGGCCCCACAGAAACCATCTCGTGCCCGCCCGGCACACGCACCACAACGTCACTTTTATTGAGTCGAGGTCCCTCCGCTTTCTGCACTTAGAAAATACATTTAAAAAGGCCGGTGTCTGTAAACAGTCAGGGGAACGGTAAGGCAAA
>NW_009224037.1:6646-7268 GCF_000690835.1 Fulmarus glacialis | reverse complement strand
CCTCCGTACCCCCCCTGCTCTCAATCCCCCGCGGGGATCGAGTGTGCCCAGCGGCTCTCCGGGTGACAACCAAAGACGTGGGACACCATGTCTGCCTCTGCTGCGGCCATGGGACCTCACTGTCAGGAAAGCCAGAGCCACAAAAGCCACCAGGTACCAAACCCCTCTCCATCTTGACGGGGGACGGGCACTGAAAGGCATCTCGGCGTTAGCATCTGCTGAGCCTTGGGCATCCCGGTCCCTGCTGGGCTCCAGGGGAGGTGGCTCTGAGCTCCCCATGTCCGGGAGGAGCGGTCTGCAGGGTTGGGTGGTGTCAGGGTGGGCACCCTCTTATTTATGCCAAGGGGTCCTCCAAGCCCCAGCGCCGGCTCTCAGACAGGAGCCGGGCGAAGGGGGTCAAGGAGGCAGCCAGTGCCATACAAATGGGGGGGTCTGCTGGAGCCTGGTTTTGTCAGGAGGTTGGAGGTACCTTGGGGGAGGCAGGAGGGACATGTGCCTTCACAGGGTCCCGCAAACATTCACGCTGTGCTTGGGGCTTCCTCCTCCTCCTCCATCTGAGTCTCCCTATCTCGCCCTGAGGAGCAGCGGGGAGGTGCACATTTACACCCAGCAAGCGTTGGTA
>NW_009224037.1:0-6630 GCF_000690835.1 Fulmarus glacialis | reverse complement strand
CGTGGGGAAACGCCCACGTGCTGTCCTCCCACCCACCGCCACTGATCGCAGAGGGAGAGAGCCACGGTGAGAAGTACAGAAGCACGCCGTGGTTCACCTTCCCACCATGACAGCCTGAGCTGCTTCCAGAAGATGCAGAAGGAGCAAAGCCAGGTGCTGCACAAAGCTGGGCTGGACCCTCATCACAGAAGCAGCAATGGATACACATGAATTCCTCCCTCCCCCAGGGTTTTAGAAGCCAAACAAGGAACAAGGAAACTCAAAAACTGAACAAGAGCAATTTGCTGCTGAGGTTTAACTCCCTCAGCTGAATCTGCAGCTGGGGGAACTGCTCAACCCAGCAAAAGCAGAAGTGAAACTATCATCCGGACAGGCAACGGAGGGACAGCCCAGAGCAACACCAGCCACAGAGAGTGTAAACGACCAAGGGAACAATATAAAACGGATTCATACTGACTGCTTTATCCCCAAAGCATCCCACAGAGAGTGTAAACGACCAAGGGAACAATATAAAACGGATTCATAATAACTGCTTTATCCCCAAAGCATCCCTTAAAACCTACACCTGGCCCAGTCCCATTCCCTGGACACCTCCTGGAAGAACAGGATTGGAAATTTGGAGAAGAGCTTTGCTCTAGTGTAGTGTCTCCAGTAGGTTGATGCAGCCACAGCACCTTCTCTAGCAAGTGAGCAACCCCTGGCAGGGGAAACATTGCACCAGTGTGTCCCTACCCCGGGCTCGTCCTGATCCTCCAAAAAAAAATCAGGTTGAAGGCGACAGTCCCACTTTGTAAGAGAAAGCACAGCCCAGGCAGAGGGAGATGTAAGAGGAAGGGCAGGAGACCGGCGAGATGAGCCACGGGAAAGCAGAGTTCAAACCAAACCAAACACTGACACAGAAGAGGACTACGGGAATGTCGCCCTGTCTGATAAATATGATTACTAGTTCCCTTTATGCAAGACACAGTCTCCCTCCAATGTTGGGAGAAGGAATTTAAGCTGTGGAGAGGAGCTCCACCAGCACAGGGGTACATGGGTGAGAGCAGCATGCCTTCAGAAACCCCAGCCACGACCCCTTAGTGATGTCTAAGGTAGTGATGTCTACCCCGGAGGGGCAGAAAGGGCTTGACCTGGACTACAGGTCCCCTTGTAGTGATGCTCTGGCTTCACCAGGGAGTCAGGGCTGAGAGGACAAGCCTGACTGCATGGTACGTTAAGACGACGAGATACAAACCACCGCAGGGCTCTTTCAGCCAAGCCCCAGATTACAACGCTCCTCTTGGATCTTCCCAACACGCCAACGTGTTTTCTCCCCGCTTCCCTTTGGTTCTAGGGGAAATCTGCATCCCCACAGCAGCAGCGTGGTCCAGCCTGGAGGAGGAGTCAGGCTGTGAGATCCACGAAGATGGCGTTGGCAGTGGTCTGTCCAAAGATGAAGGCTCCGAGGGTGACCATGAACACCCCGTAGCTGACCTGGGCCCACCAGCTGTGGATACAGGAGGACAGGGCACATTTAGAGGGGACCTTCCCGCCAACATCCACAGGGGAAGAGGGGAGAGAGGAAGCATGTTTCAGTTACCTGATTGCCCTGGTTTCTTGAATCTCGGAAAGCTTGGCTTGAATCAGGCAAAGCCCTAAAAGGGAGAAGAGGCAAATTAAACCCAGAGGACGACTGAGCAGGCACCCCACAATCCATAGAGCTGCACTCCCCGTTACAGAGCAGAAAGTCCAGTCAAAATAGTTGGGCTGCTGACCGTCCTCATGCCACACTTTAGTTCTTCTCTAAAGACCTCCTGGATCCTGCGTCTCCATCCCGCTCCCTCTGTCTTCAAGACACAAGGCTAAGAGGCCGCCGCCGGCCCCTGAGCACCCCGGGATGCCCTACCTGGGAAGACGAAGATGAAGCAGGCGGCCAAGCCCCCGATGACAGAGATGACTTTGCCGATGTCAGGGATGAAGAGAGCCAGGAGGAGGGTCAGGAGGAACCAGCTGATGGTCTGAAGCAGGCGCCTCCTCCGTTCCCGAACCACGTCCTCCTCCACTGTCACCCCGGTGTAGCGGAGCCAGAGACCCTCCAAGACAGCCCTGCAGGCACAGACCCAGGGCAGGGGGGTTTCCCCGCACTGCCCCTCCTGCCCACACCAGCCCCTGCCTCCTCCCAGCGCTCACCGGCCGCAGAAGTGCAGGATGGGGTAGGACGTCAGCACACAGAGGATGATGAAGGCCCGGGCGAGGGCAACAGGGATGTCGTTGGAGGGGTAGGACAGCAAGACGTCCTGCTCCACGCCGGCTCCAAAGGTCAGGAAGCCACAGACGCCTGCCGGGAAGGGAGCAGTCAGTGGGGGACGGGGACAAACCTCCTGCACGTGCATTTGAGGGACCAGACTTGGATGGATATGGCACCGGGCGCATTGCAGGGGGGGTTAGATGGACTCCCCTCCCTTCCCAGGGCTCACAGCCCCTCTGAAGACCATGCCACGCTCACATGGTGTCCCCTCGCTCACCAGTGCCCGTGTAGACGAAGAGAGCAATCACCATGGCTGCTGTCACCACCGCCCCCCAGGTCTTCACCTCCGGCTGCTTCATGCTGTTAAAGACGGGCACGCTGCTCACGTGGCACTGCCGGGGACACGGAGAGAGAGCGGAGACACGCAATGCGCTGAGCGCGAGCACACAGGGAGCCACACGGGATCCCATGCGTGATATCCCCAGGTTTTTCCTGATATCGTGATCCCCCCAGGTTTGTCACTGGAGAAGAAAAGGGGTGGACAGGCTGCCCTGGCCTTCCCAGCTGTGGTAAAATTGATCCATCTCCATCCAGGGGCGGCGAGATGTTAAACTGGCTTCAGCCCCCTCGCAGAGCCGTGTGGTGAGCACACGGGGAGGGTTTTGGCCGATCGCCCGGGGAAGCATCCCTGGACCACGCTGGTCCCCCACCCAGGCGGCCGCAGAGTGAGAAGGGGAGCGATGGGCTCGGGGCCTTACCTGGAACCCAAAGCAGATGGTGGGCACGGCATTGAAGACGGCCGTCCAAGTGGAGGGGCTGGCGGGAGAGAAACACCCACCGGTCAGAGCAGGGCCCCCCGCGCCCCCCACCCAGTGCTCCAGGGGAGGATGAGCTGAGGGTGCTCAGCGATGGGCTCGCTCCTCTGCTGTCACCGTGTCCCCCCACCCAGGACGATGTCTTTGCATGGAGTGAGGTTTTCCTGGGTCCTGGCACTCCCTGAAGACCAGGGCCTTTCACCAAGACGGAACCAGCCAAAATTGAGGACTTGCAAAAATAAAAGCATCAGTAAAAAAATAAGAATCTACTTGGGCAGTGCCGAAAACCAGTCTAAACTTTGCTCTGCCCTAAAATTCCCACTGCCTGCACAGGGTCCATAACTGTCACCAAACCGCGAGGGAGGGGACAAGCCACAGGGGCTGCGCTGGCCAAGGAAATAACCAAAATCATCCTAAAATAGACAGAGCCCCAGTTGCTGGGTGAGCACAAGCACTGCACAGGGAACTCTGGGCCTGGCTGTATCAGAGCTAAAAGTCAACCAGCTCTCCTCAAAACCTGTGATGGAGCCGTGGGGACCTCCAAGAGGTCTTTTTTCTCTCCTTCACCACCTGCTCCTCTGAAACATGCAGAGATGCAGCCACTTGGGAGCTTCTGGCAGCAACATGCAGCGTCCCCGGGCCCAGGGAAGGGACTCGTGAAGGATTTGTCCCCAGCCTTTGCAGCCCTCGCTCCCACACCCCTGCCTGGCTCTGCAGCGCCGTGATGGCCACCATCAGCATCAGGTCTCTTGCACTCACCTGGTGGGGATCTCCACAGGCACCAGCTCCTTGTCGGGCCAGATGTACTTGATGATAATGACTGCTGTGACGTACCACGTGCCTATCACACTTAGGGAGCTGCAAGAGGGGACAGGAGACCATCAGCGTGCTGCCTCCCGGCTCTGCGAAGGGTCTCCTCCCAGCCTCTCCAGCCCCATCTTCCTCCCTGCACAGCCCAGGCCACTTCAATCCTTCCCACCAGGACCACCCCTGCTCTCCCTTCCCATGGGAATATGCCAGGCACTGTCACCCACTGTCCCCAGAGCAGCTGCCAACACAATCCCTCTGCGCTCGGGGGCTGTCCCGTGCCGCTGTGAGTGGCAGACCTGCCGGCAAGGGTATGGGCTGGGTTTTCGGCAGGAGAAAGAGGCGAGTGTTAAAGAAGTGACACTCCTCGGTAGCCCTGGTCCAGCTCCAGCAGCCAGGTTACACCAAGATGCTGAGTGGAGCAGGGCTGGCCTGCAGACCACCTGGCCTGGGGACCCTTACTGGTTCTTTTTTCTGCTGGATGGCCAACTCCAAAGACGGGACAACGCAGTTGAAAGCAGCTCTCCCCGCTTCCTCCAGCGAGCAGAAGGGAGGGACACAAGCCCCGGAGTATGACACTGTGGCTGCACGGTGCTCAGCAGCTCCTCTGCTTCCCAGATGGGGAAACTAAGGCACGGGAAGGCAGAGGAGGAGATGTCCAATCCCTCAGGGGCAAGCAGGCAGATATGACACCAGAACCACGGTGTTTCCACTCCCTGTCCCCTGGGACTGTGCTTAGATGGGTGCTGGCTGGCCCACGCTGGCTCCCAGCCCCGGAGGGCTCTCCCCACCCACCTGGCGTATTTTTGGAAGCCGATCTCCTTGGGGATGGAGAGGGGCAGGATGAGGAGGAAGGCGGTGATGCTGATGGTGAACTTGCGGTCCGTGTACCAGCGGCTGCTCCCAGCTTCCTCGGGCTCCGTGACCAGAGCAGCAATGACTGTGGAGACAACCAGGGCAGTCAGGTTGTCCCCTTCCAGCTGAAGGGACAGCAGCTGGTTATATTTTCCCCCTTGGGACACACTTACTCTTGTCCTCCTGGTCTCCGATGATGATGAGGAAAGCGATGCAGGTGCCAAAGGTGTAGACAGCGATGGCCACCTCGCACAGCACACCAGGCACCTTCCCGCAGACGGCCCACACAACCTCCTGGTAGGTCCGTTCGTTGCTGGCCTGAGAGCAGTACGCCAGGATGACCAAGCCTCCGATGATGAAGATCAGCATGCACTGGTGTGGGGAAAGAGGCAGGGAGGGGACACTGAGGCAACAGTGTGACAAGGTCCCCAAAGCCACCTCAAGCAGCCACCCTTATACACACAAGAGCATCTCTGGGGTCCCTCACCCAACAGGGCTTCCTCTGAGGAGCCACGTCCTCCCTGAGCCCCTTTTGGGCCCCACCCCGCCCCGCCACGTCCCTCCCAAGGTGGGACAAGGGAATGTCCCTTCCCCACCCTCTCACCATCTGCAGCGCGATGCCCGCAGCCACGCCGCCGGCCATGCTGAAGGCAGCAGGGAAGTTGAGCAGCCCAGCCCCGAGGGCAGCGTTGACCACTATGAAGACGGCTCCCAGAGCCGACGTGGCCCCCAGACCGTTTCCTTGGCTCTCTCCGCTCTTCGGCACCGTCTCCACGCTGGGGCTCTGCAGGAGCCTGGCCCGTTCCCCGGCGTCGGCGCTCCACTCCCAGTCCTTGTAGTCGCTGTTGATGTTCCCGGTGCCCTGAGCCATCGTCCCTCCTAGGGTGGCACACGCCACCGTCCACGTCCCACTAGCGCTCCTGCTCCGGGCTCAGCCGGCCGCCTCGAGGAGGGTCCTCTGCCAGCGCTGGCTCCATCAGGCAGGGAGGGCAGCGAACGAGCAGGCTGGGACCGCGGCAGCACGGGGGTCAGGCACTTCACTGCTCCTAGAAGGGGATGAAGAAGGACACGGTAAGTGTTAATTAAGGTACGTTAACAAGGGACAACCTGGGCATCAGATGGGGGCACAGAGGAAATGAGTTCCCTGGGTCTCAGCACGCAGGTGTCCTCACGCCAGCAGAGATACGGCAGGAGAACTCACCTCTCGTCCCCCGAGTCCAGGGCGAGTTCCCGGCCGCAGGGCTGGGGAGCCGCAGCCTCACGGCAGGACTTGCCTTTCTGTGGGCACGAGACCCAGCGTCACGGCTCGCTTCCTGATTTCCAACCCCAATTCCTGCAAGCTCTGCAAGAGCCGCCCTGCACGTGCTCCCGGGTAAGGGTCAAGGCTGGGCTCAATGGCAACGACCTGTGCACGCAGCAGAAACACCGTGTCACCAGAAAAGCAGGACCAGCCGCTCCCAACGAACCCCCAGGGTGACCACCAGCACGAGGTGTCTCAGAAGCTTTTGGACCTGAAGACCTGGCTTCCAGGTCCGCAGCCCCCGGGGGCTGGACAGCCCAGATCTCATCCCGGTGCCTTGTTGAGCTGAAGGAGATCAACCCTCACAACCTGGCAGGGCTTCGCAGGGACCTATGCAGCCAAGGGAAATCTCTTTTCAAGGGAAATCTTTGTTTTTTCCTAGACGACATCTCCAGGGGCGCTCCCTGAGCAGCCCACCCTTTCCTTCTAGGCTATTTAAACCCCACGCTCGTGCTACAAATCCTCTTCAAAGGTTTCTGGGGAAGGGGAAGAACCCCGCGGGTCTGCGCAGGGGCAGAAGAAAGGCAGCCCTCTCCGCGGGGGTAGGGGCGCAGAGGGGACCGGCCGCAGGTCCCCAGGCCGTGGGTCCCCTTTGGCCCGGACGAGGAAGGGGTCGATGCTTCTCC
>NW_009224036.1:2310-11059 GCF_000690835.1 Fulmarus glacialis | reverse complement strand
GCGCAGCTTGTGCCCTTGCGCCATCCCCAGTGCTGCTCTGGGCTTGGTTATGCCGCCAGTTTGGGGCACACGGCAAGGTCCCCCCCAAGCTGAACAAATTCCCAGTGTTTTCTCAGCGTTTCTCCTACTTGCAACCTGCTGCACTTCCTCTTTCCTTTTCCTTTTGAAGCTAACCCAGAGACAAGCTCTCCTACCACAGTAAGGACAACAGATGGTCTTCGCCTTGTGCAAATCCTCCTCCCCAAAAAACATCCTGGGTCCCAGAAACACCTTGAAGCAGAGAGGGGGAGAGAAGAAAGGAGCTACAGCCATCAGCACCCTCCCCTTCTTTACGCCCAGGACCCGCTCCCAGCCAGTGCAGCCAGTGCCATGGAGGGAGAGGCTGATAATCAACGGCATGTGTTGAACCTGGTGGCTGTGTTTGAAGAGCACTGGTAAGGAGGGAGCGTCCTGGGCGCCGCGGGTGCGTTAGGGCTCCACGTGGCATGGGTTTTGGAAGGAAGAAGCCCGCCATGGAGGTGGTTTGGAGGCCGTGAAGAAGGTGACTCGGTGATTTGCTATTCTTTAGCACTCGGATCTGCCCCGGTGTCTTCCTGCTGCTGTGGGTTATGGACAGAAGTCTGAAAACCTCAGTGGGACTGACTTTGCTGGAGGTTTCTGTGCCTGGCTTAGGGTTAGGTTGTGGCATGCTTGTTCCTTCCGCGCTCAGCACCTTTGCAATCATCCTGGCTGATGAAGACTTTTTCCCCTGCTGGTGGGGAAAAGGAGTTTGGTTTGCAAATATGTAGGCAGGGGTCTTCAGGAGGAATTAACGGATCGGAGCCTCAGGCACCAGCCTCGGACTATCCAGTTGTTTGCAGCGATGTGGCTCTTGGAAAGGGAAGAGAAAGAATTATATTAAGGGGGAGAGCGAGTTCCTTTTGGGCTGTATGGCAGCCCCATGAAACAGCGCCTTCACTTGGAGCATGAGCTGGGACCCACAAACAGCGTGTGCCAGGGTCGGAGCGAGGGGATCTGCCTTGCCCCTGGTGTAGAAGTAATTCTGAGGTTTGGGGTGAGTCATCGTTGTGGTCTGTGCCTCAGTTTCCCCATCTGTTGAATCGGGATACTGAATCTTGCCTTTCTTTATATCAGTGAGGTGCTCTCAGTGAGCCTTAATGAGGCTGAGAGGTTGGGCAGGTGAGTTTTGCAGCACTTCCTAAAGACGGTCAGGCACGAGATTTCCTTCTGCTCCGGGAACTTCACCTGCATCTCCGCTGCGTGCTTTGCCCTGGTCTTTGTGCTCTGGATGGCTCCAGAACAGCGTGCTCGTCCCCATGGTCCCACAGTTGAAATTTGGCCTGTGATGTTTTTTGTGTTGGAACCGTTTGCAGCGTTTGATCTGCCTCCATTTCATTGCTGCAGTGTCTTTGTTGTTTATCATGAAGCGTGAGTTTGATTTAGAGGAAATAAAAGTAACTTACAACTTTCAGAGGAAGCTGGGGAGCCTGGAAACGGGTTTTCTGGAACAGAAAACGCTTTATCCCAGGTCAGTGCAAATAGAAAGGGAGAAGTTCCTTGTCAGATCTCAGCAGTGGGTTTAGGCTGGCACAGGTCTGGGAGGCACCGGGAGGGACAGATAAAGCCTCTCTGTCACGTGAAGAGTTATGCCAGCCCCCATGGACAGGAGGGGATGCGTGCATGGCTGTGGATCAAGACAGACATGTGCTTATCAGCACGTTATCCTCTTCAGATGAGTGTCTGCCACTCAAGTCATCTCCTATCCTCAACTTTGCAGTTTTATATCCAGTTTCATCCCGGTTTTCCCCTCCTCCTCATCCCACTCCTGTCCGCAGGCCACCAGTGGATGTCTTTCCGGTTTCTGCCCAGAGCAATTTACCACAGGGACCAGCTCTCAGATGACAGACAGCTCGCTCGCTGTCATCTTCATGGCCTGTGCCCTTTGTGGCTTCTCCCCCGTGCCTGCTCTGGACCCGTTTTCCTTGTCTTTGCCAGAAAAGGGAAGAGGGAAAACCACCAAAAAACTACCCTTCTGCAAAACCACCTACACAAGCCCTCTTCTTGGCTGGCACTTCTTGGCTATTTGGCTTTTAAAGCCTCGTGCTTTGGCTCCGCAGTGGCAGCAGGCAGAAAGCCAGAGCTGTGCCAGCACCGCAAAGGGCAGGGCTATGCTTTGGGAAATAAATGGCTGTGGGTAGGATAAACGGCAGAGTCTTGCTTTTCTAGAGCAGGACAGGGACTGACCATATCAGCAGGAGGCACTGGGAGAAGAGAGGCTGGATCCTGGCCCCCTTGGAGCACGTTTGGGCTTTCAGACCCTGGTTTGTATCAGCAGGGTTGTAGCGGAGCAAAGCGGCATCAGCGCTGGGGTGCTGCTGTGTCTTACCGCCTTCACTCAAGGACGGTGGCTTTAACCTGGGCCTGGGAGCTGGGTGGGCCGCGCTGTGCTGGGGGAACGGGTGAGCTGATCGCGCTGATTCCTCCATGGCAGGGCCAGCAAATTTGCCTGGAGGGACAAGCAGGCTCCGCACAGCCAGACTACTCCTGCAACCAGCCAGCCCCAGCAGCTTCCAGCGTCCCCTGGCAGCCAAAGCCTCTCCCAGATGGCTGCCAGGCACCAAGCGGAGCAAGAGAATGAGGAGGAGGAAGAGAAGGAACAGCAGGGTCAGCGGGGGCTCAGCTTCAAATGCCTCCGTTCTTTCCGACACAAGATCATTGAGGACAACTGGAGGAGGCAGCAGGACCCGGGCCTGGAGCCTGGCAGCAAGGTAAGCTCTGGAGGTGGTTCAGGCGAGGGTGGCAGGTGCCCACGCTCAGGCAAGGAGATGCGTGGGCTGGATCGGAGCTGACGTCTCTGCTGGACCTGAGCAAGTCCCTGCCCTGCAACGGCCGGTGCCTGGGGTGACAGAGAAGTGGCACCTTCCCTGATGCTTCGGGCACAAATTCCCCGTAGTCGGATAGATCCAAGCAGACCTTGTCTCTTCCAGCTCTGATATAACGATGCCCTGGGGGTCAGATGCACATGTGGGCCCAGCCAGGTCCATCCCAGGGCATCCCCGGGGCTGTCCTGCCCTTTGCCCACTGCAGAGGCATTTCTGCAGGACTGCGTTCAGAGGCCCTGGTGCAATTGCAGACCATGGAATTAATCCACCCCACCCTGCCCCGCTTCTCAGGATTGCTAGCCCTGTCTTGCTTCGGGAGAAACAGGCACAGAGAAAGGGTTGACCTAGGAGGATGTGAGCCAGACTTCCCGACAACCCCCAAAAATGCTTTGTTTTCACCCTTGTTTTTACCACATACTTTTTTGAGGTCCTTCCTTTGCCCTCACCTGGAGCGAGGTCCAGTTTGATGTGGGCTGTGAACACTGGGGAACAGAGCTGCGTCCCCTTGGGCTGGTGGGGAAAGCTTGTGTTGCAGCCCATGAGATTGAGTCCTTCTCCCCATATAGGAACCAGAGGAAAAGAAAATCGCCCTGGAGCTGCTGGAGACAGAGCAGGCTTACGTCAACCGCCTCCACCTTCTCGACCAGGTGAGCTGGGGAGCAGAGGGGTCCACGCAAGTCTGGGAAGCGATAGCCCTGCTGCCGTCTACCCTCACCAGCACAGCTCGGCACCCCATACTGACAAACCAGGCAGGACCATGGTGCAGCTCCACACTCACTAATTTTCCTGTGATCCTGGGCCTGGACTTGGACCCTGCGGCAGTGCCTGGGCTCAGTTCAGGGTATGCACGGGCCAGGGACTGTTTCCTGGAGGTTTTGGAGAGAATGAAGCTGTACAGATGAGAGCCACACTGGGCTGCTGGTCTTCATGGCCAGACAACAGGTCTGGCCTTTGCCTTTCCTACACCCCACACCTCCAAGGAGTACCTTTGTCCCAGCAAAGCCCCTGCTTCTCTCTTGGGGCCTGGGATTCCCCTCCTGCACAGAGTCAGACATTTTCACTGTGCGACGTGCCAGTCTCAGGGAGGGAATAGGGTCCTCAAGCCTCTTCCTGACCCTTTTTATTCACCCCTTCTTTCTTCCAGATATTCTATACAGAGTTGATGAAAGAAGCCAAAAACGGGAAGACGGTCCCGGAGGAGGTGGTGAAAATGATCTTCTCTAACATCTCTTCCATCTATCAGTTCCACGCCAAGTTCTTCCTGCCAGAGCTGCAGAAGCGCATGGAGGATTGGTGAGCTGCAGGAGGGGAGGGCAGGATGCCTGGGTTGCTTTGCCAGAATGAGGGAGTGGTGGTGAATTTGGTCTCCCAACAGGACCAGGGAGCTCAGCCTGTTTTGCTCCAAATGTCTTTGTGCTGGAAAGCACTTCCTTAAAACACTCCAGCCCACATCAGGGTATTTCTGAAAAGGGGGGTGGTTTAGGGGTGTGCCCAGGCATGAATGGCCCAGGATGGCTGTAAGCTGGGGACATTTCCATTCTGGAGAGTGGAAAGTTGTATGGGGATGTAGCAGGTCGCAGTGGTAAAAACCTCTGTCCTCCGCCGTGCACAAGCCGCTCCTTCGCTTTATCCCTCGCTGTCTGTCTGCCCCGCTGAACTGAGGAAGCTGCCAGTCTGCGGTTCCCTCCCACAGGAGCTGCAACCCGCGGATCGGGGATGTGATCCAGAAGCTTGCACCATTCCTCAAGATGTATGGCGAATATGTAAAGAACTTCGACAAGGCCGTGGAGCTCATCACTGTCTGGTCGGAGAAATCCCTGCCCTTCCAGGAGCTAATTGCTGACATCCAGGTAATGAGCCAGAGCAGGGTGGGGGACCGCAGCAATGCTCCCCAAATCTCCCTGCAAGGGAGAAGCAGCAGAGGGTGGGAGCTGCCTTGGTCACTGTTTCTCTCTGTGCGCGGTGTCTTTCCCCAGAAGAGGAAGGTCTGCGCTAACCTAACACTGCAGCACCACATGCTGGAACCTGTGCAGAGGATCCCACGCTACGAACTCCTCCTGAAAGATTATGTCCGAAAACTACCGCCTGAGTCCCCAGACCGGGATGATGCAGAGAGTAAGGGCTCTGTCTGGCTCTCCCCGCTGTGGGGAGTGGCAGGGTGGGTTTGTAGGGGAAATAACAACCCCTAATGTTGTACACGGGCATCCAGGAGAATCCAGGATACCTGGATTCTCTCACCAGCTGCCCTGTGCCCTTGGATAAACCTCTCAGTCTGACCCTTTTCTAGCTGGGAGGGGGATTAATCTGCCCTTTCAGAGTCTATGGAGGTCAGCAGGGAAGGTGGGTGGTGTTTCAGGATAAGGATAGTCCCTCTAGAGCATCCCCCAGGGAGACCTGCAGTGACCTGGGGAGCTATCAGATCCCTATGGATCACAGCAGCTCTCAGTCCTGCTGGAATGAGGTGATAAACGAGCCGGCTGTCTGTCCCCCCAGGACCCGACTACGGCACACGCACAGTCTGGCCGGACCCAGACGATTGCACAGCGTTCAGGGCCATTCAGGTTGTGTCCAGGGGAGGGCAGCAGCCACCACACGCGTGGCTACCCCATGAGGGAGAGACTGAGGGGTTTTCTCCCACAGCTCCCTAGCACGTGTGTAACACTCCTCCCTTTCTCTTCTCGTTGCAGAGGCCCTGGAGATGATTTTTATGGTGGCCAAGCACTCAAACGCAGCTATCGCCGAGATGGTGAGTGCCTGCCCAGCTGGCAGTGCTTTGCAGCTCATGGCGTGGTGATTTGCCAGATTTCCTCATGGCCTCATTGCTGTGCCACTCAGTGCAGCACAGCCCTGCCCTGAACGGGACAGGAGCACTGTGGGTTGAGCAGAGAAGGTTAGATCCTGCTCTTGATGCCTGTTCCCATCGCCCCAAGCCTGGGGAAGTCACGTCTGCAACATCAGCCATGATGTGACCGGTTGTTTTGAGGCTGGGAGCTACTCTTGAAGATGAGTCTGGGGTGAGAGAGCTGTGCCACCTCTCCTGGTAGTCAGCAGCTGGCATGGGAGATGGGGATGGAGGGGACCCAGGGGTGACAAGGTTGTGGCTGCTCAGCTCCCCACAGAAACAGGTCCCTCTGCCTCCCCCAGGAACGACTGCAGAACCTCTGGGCAGTCTATCAGCGGCTGGGCCTCGAGGACGACATTGTGGATCCCTCCAACGAGCTGATCAAGGAGGGGCCAATCCAAAAAATCTCCACCCGCAACAACAGCACATCGGAGAAGTACCTGTTCCTGGTGGGAGCTGGGATACCCAGGGGAAGGGGCAGGGAGCAGATAGGATAGGAATGAGGAGAGGGACAGCACAGCCTGGACAGGGTGTTGCTGGGTCATCTCCACACAGAGGGGATGAATTCAGAGCTGGGGGGTTTGAGCTCCTCGGTGCAGGGCACCCTGTATAGGATGTGCTTGGGAACTTACTCATCTGCTGGGCATGGCAGCCCTTGGGGGATGTCACGCTCCAAGAGTGCTTTGCCTCTGCAGGATGGGAGAGGGCTGAGGCAGAAGCAGTCATTTTTTAGGTGGATTCTTCCCAAGGGATTCAGCCCCAGGGGGGTGAAGGACCCTAGATCCCAGGGAAGCCCCCAGCTCTGAGCAGGCAGGTGCTGGGCTCCAACCAACCCTCTCCTCCTCCCCCCTGCCCAGTTCAACAACATGCTGCTGTACTGCGTGCCCAAGGTCATCCAGGTGGGCGCCGAGTTCCAGGTCCACCTCCGCATCAACGTGGATGGCATGAAGGTCAGACAGGCACCTTGTCTTTGTGCTTCCCCCAGACCCTGGGTCCCCTAAAATGCACCCCGCTCTGGGGTGTAATGTGGCTGCTGCCCCGCGCTTCCTCAGAAAGGAGGGAGGAGCTGGAGCCAGGGGTGGCTTTGTGGGTGAGGAGGAATGGTTGATACGCTCTGATCCTGTGAGATTGCAGTGCAACCTCGTGCACATAGGATTTGAGGGGCCGAAGGGCTTGTGCCCGAGAGAAATCCCTGTCCCCCACATCAGGGAGGAAGGTCCCTGTGTGCTGGATGTGGATTCACTGCTCCACATCCTTTCTTTGGTCTCTCTCAGGTGCGGGAGCTGAACGACACGCAGTTCCCTCACACCTTCCTGGTCTCGGGAAAGCAGCGGACGCTGGAGCTGCAAGCTAGGTAAGGGGAAGGGCGACAGTCCTGCAGACCCTCTCGAGGAGGAGGGACGCCAGCTCATTCATCTCCTGTTTTGTACCAGGTCTGAGGAGGAGATGAACGCCTGGATCAAGGTACCACTGAGTGCTGGGAGAGGCGGCACATCTCACTCACCCCAGCTTGGATGCCTGGGCCCCAAACCGGGCTGATCCCCCGCTGCCTGTGTCAGGGGCAGCCCCCCCGACTGCCCCTCCGGCCCTGCCTTCCCCTCTAGGCCTTCCAAGATGCCATTGACAGGAAGGAGAAGAGAAGTGAGACCTTTACGACAGCAGTGCATGGGCTGGAGACAGGCACCCCTGCATTGAAGGTAACCCTCCTGCCCTTCCCATGCCTTGCCTGCCTGCACAGAAGCTCAGGGAGAGCCCACCTTGCTGTGCCTCAGTTTCCCTAGCTAAACAGAGCTGGTGGGGGGAAGGCTGCAGACAGTGGGAAGGGCTGTGGAGGAGAAAGGTGAGAGCAGAGGGGCTGGGACCACCTGGACCATGGCTAGCCAGCCCCAGCTATGCTGTCTCCCACCCCCAGCCAGAAGAGCTGGACCCCCAGACAGAAGAGCTGGGCCGCCGAGCCCCGCAGTGGGTGCGGGACAACCTAGTGACCATGTGCATGCGCTGCAAGGAGCCCTTCAACGCCATCATGCGCCGGAGACACCACTGTCGAGCTTGTGGATACGTGAGTCACCCCATCCCCCCTCTTTTCCCTCCCTCCTGGCCTGCTCAGGTGGCCGCTGGCATCTCCTACACCTTGTGCCGCTTTCCCCGAGCTCAGGGCTGCTCCTGCCCCTCAGCTCCTCATGGAGTTGTCCCTGGGATCCCCCAGCCCTGCCCCAGTCTCACCAGTGTCCCTGTCTGGTGGTTGTAGGTGGTGTGCGCTCGCTGCTCTGACTACAAGGCCGAGCTGCAGTATGATGGGAACCGCCTGAACCGCGTGTGCCAGCAGTGTTACGTCTTCCTGACGGGCCACGTGGTGCTCGAGGACCGGGAGGGGAAGCACAAAGGCATCCTGGAGGTGAGCTCTGCCCGTCCTCCCCGTGCCCTGCTCCTCTGTCCCTCTTCCTCTGAGCTCTGCCACCCACCCTGGTCCCCAGTCTCACTGTCACAGCCCTGCACCTGCAGCAGGAGGGGTGGGAGTCACTCCCGCAGCAGTCAGAAGGTGCCTGCTAATTGCGAGGCTGGTGGATGTGCTAAGCCCCCTCCCTCCCACGCTGTGAGCCTTGGGACCAGGCAGCCAGGGCTCTCTCTGCCGCGGGATCTCAGCAGGACCCTCGCAGCCAGGACCGCCCCTCATCTGCCCCTGGTTTGGGGACGGTTTTGTGGAGCAGGCAGGGAATTCCCCAGGAAATGACCTTTGCTCAGTGCCCTTTCTGCCTCCCGCACAGGGTATTTAGGGATTTGTTTGCTGGGTTTTTTGGCAGAAAGGAGCCGCAGAGGTATCAGGCAGGAGTTTGCTGTGCAGTTCCCTGCAGCTGCTGGACAAGAACGGCAAGGGGGGCACGCGGGGCTGGTTCGTGATCCCGCGGGATGATCCCCTCGTGCTGTACATCTACGCGGCCCCCCAGGTAAGGCCGGGCTTGGCTCCATCTGCAAGGGACAGCCCAGTGTGCCCGTCCCCTGCCTCCCACCGCTGTCTCCACTCTTG
>NW_009224036.1:1229-1721 GCF_000690835.1 Fulmarus glacialis | reverse complement strand
CCTCCCTCGCTCTCGGCACGGGATGGAGACGATGGAGGTACCCGAGCTGTGAGGTGGAGGGAGAGCCAGGGGGTTTTGGGGAGCCTGCGCCCTTGCAGCCAGCCTGGCCCCGGCCCGCTGTGCCGTGCCGCTGGCAGCCGCCCGAGGGCAGCAATGCCTCAGCCTTCCTCCCAGCCTGGCCCCGGCGGTGGATGGTGCAGCGGGGATGCCTAGTTTTGTGAAAGCATCTGTGGAATTGGGAGTGCTGTGATAAATCCTACCTGCAACCCCCGTGTGCTGTCCAAGGAGCCTTTTTGAGGGGTGTATTTTCCACAGCGCCCCGTGGGATTGTCACTGGGGCTCCACATCACCTTATCTGTAACCAGCCCTGGTCTGACACCCTGCAGACACCCAGCTTGTAGCTCGCCCTCACCCGGCTCAGGGACTTTGGATGTCCCTGTCCCAGCCTGCCACCACTCCTGGCCTCACACTGCTGCAATCCCGTGGTGTGGG
>NW_009224036.1:0-1180 GCF_000690835.1 Fulmarus glacialis | reverse complement strand
CATCCCAGACTTTCCCTGCACCCCATCCTGCCTACCAAGCACCTTCCACCCTTGCACCTCTCTCTGTCACTCATTTCCTGGTGGGGAAATGCTCTGGGACACAGCTGGGTCTGCACAGGTGGTGCTGCCGCGCTGCTGCAGGGCAGCGACGCTGGGGAGACGGGGGAATTCCCCTCTCCGTCGTCAGCGTAACGAGCACCCCTGGTCATTTCACCCAGCGCTGCAGGCTGCAGCCGCATGTTTCTCTCTCTGCATCCTTTTTAGCTCCCCAAAAAATGTTGCCCAGGCAGAATTTGCCGCTTCTGAGCCCTGGGATGCAGGAGCCCCATGCAGGGAGCTGGGGGAGCCCACTGTCCCCAGCAGGCAGGGAAGGCTGTCCCTAGCAGGCAGGGATTTCTGCCTGCACCTGGATCACGCAGCAGCTCCAGCCCAGCAGCCTCCGGTGGGGCCCAGGGGTGTCACGGGCTGAACGGATCCATGGAGAGTGGGAAGGGAAGCAACTTGGAGCCAGATATGGCAAATGGGGACAACGCTCGGGGAAAGGATGGGGAGCAAAGGTGAACCACAGCTGTCACCACTCTGGCGGGCTTCGGGGAGCCGGGAAAAAACTGTAAGCATCGTCTTCCTTCCTCAATCCACTCAGCTCATCCCAGGAACGGGCAAACCGTGGTGGCTTTATCTCCTCCAACTTAAGAGATACCATCAAGGAAGGGGGAGAGGAGCTAGATGTCTGGGGGAGAGCTTTGCCACAGCGATTGCCCCTCGGGGTGCCACCCAGCACGGGGCTGAGCCCAGAAGTAAACAGCAGGGGGGTTTCCAGAGACACCCCAAAACCGCCCCCGCCTCCCACCACCGCCTCATGTGAAGGGGAAACCCCAGCACCCCTGGAAAAGCCGGGAAGTGCAGGGTGCTGCTGGGGGGAAAAAGCGAGCAAGGGGAAACCCGCCAGGCTGGAAGGTTCTGCATGGTGGCCTTCCGCCGTGGTGTCACCCCGTGTCAGCGAGGAACAAAACAAGCCGGGAGCGGGGAGCTGCCGTCAGCCCGCGGCTCATGAATGGGCCTAAGAATAGATTTCCTGTTTACTGAACGAGAAATTGCTTCTGGGGCAGAGGGCACCTGGGTGCTATTTTTACCAGCTTCTGCCCAGCCCCCTCCAGGCCCCCAGTTGCCCTCCGGGACC
>NW_009224035.1:0-2776 GCF_000690835.1 Fulmarus glacialis | reverse complement strand
TTTGTTTAGTGCTCATTGCGAAAGGAACAAAATCCTTTTGAAAGGGCGCTAAGTAGTTTCACGCCAAAGTGGCAGATTTGGTGAAGAATGTGGGGTGGGACAAAGCCCCGCCGTTCCCAGAGCGGCCGGAGCGCTTCGGGAAACCGCACCGGGAATTCAAGCATACAGAAAAGCGGGAGACCAAATCTCTCCACTTCCTTCTCCCTCCCGGCCCCCGAGAAGGAAAGAGAAGCAGAACCATCACAAAAAAAAAAAAAAAAAAAAAGAGCGAGGGTTAGCCGAAATGCAGCCACAACCAGCAGCCTGGAGTTGACTTTCCAACACGGGGGAAGCTTGCTCAGAGCCTGGCATTGTGTTTCGCAGCCTAGGAAACCCTAAGAAGCTGGTAGTTCCCCCCTCCCTTCTCTTTTCTCCAACTGGTTTGTAAATATTAACAAGGTTGTGAGCTATTCTCTCACAGAGAGTGGATTTTTTTTTTCTTTTTTTCTTTTTTTATCCTTGGAAAACTTCTTGGCTTCCCCCCACAGCTCCTCTCCCACTCCTCCCCTCTGCAAAGCTACACACCTGCTTGCAGCCACAAGGATTCAAAATCAATATTGTATTTGTCACTTTTCTGTCTCCTTTTCCTCTCTCAACAGCCCCGCCTGCCACTGAGGCGAATTGTGGATTTATGGAGGAAAATTAGCATAAATTATTACCAAATCTGTAAATGTGTGTGGTCTTGCTTGTGGGAAAGGGGGCTATTGCGAACCTTCCATGCAGAAAGGTGGTCCATGATGGGCTCCATGCAAGGGCTGAATGGCTATTGCACGAAATAGATTTCCATTGCGTTTGCACATTGATATAATTGACTTATGTGTATTTTATACAGTTTTCCCAACACTTCCCCTGAGCTCCTTATTTGAATTAGGCTTCAGAAAAATGTCTATTTGTTTTGGTTTTCTGCACAATGGATTTGGATTCACTTGCCCCCTCCTCCCTAATGTTGGCTTTCAAAGTAAAAGGCAAATGCTACAAGTTACATTTAAATCCTATATTGCCCAAGTCTGTCACCTGTTGCGTGCTTAACACGAGGTGAAACTTTGGGTATCAATTACCGGGATGGCTTTGCCTGCCCTACCCCTCCGCTCACACATTCCTTTGCACTGGGAAAAAAAAAAAGAAAAAAAAAAACCAAAAAATCGGGCGCCTTGCAGCCATACCTCGTTCGCACTCGGAGTAGCAAATGACAACGGAAGTCGACTTTTCTTTAACTTTACAGCTTGCGGGTTCCCATTTGCGCCAGCGGTTGTTTTTTTTCTTTCTTCGAAAAGAAAAGGTACCGGCAAAAAGAGGAAGAAAAGAATTTGTCAGCCTGTGAATTTTATGTACTCCCGTGCTGTTTCTGAGCTCTCTTTTTGACAGGCATCCCAGGAGCGAGCTCGGGCTGAGAGAATCCGAACTGAGGGGTGTTAGAAGTTGGGGGGAGTGTCGGAGGTGTCCATTAAACCCACATATTTGCGGGCTCTCGATAGAAAAATAGAAGCCTTTTGCCCGGTGTCCTAGGGGACGCTGGGAGGAATCTGCCCTCATTTCAGAGTATTGTCTTTCCTACCCTCTAACAAACGTCCATCGGCTCATCACCTCTTACCCCCCTAAAAAAAAGTTTGGAGGCTGCCTTCCTGCCCTGCCCGGCTGGCACGAAGCACCTCGGAGCCCGTTAACTGAGCAAGGCAGCTCCCAGGCTCTGAACCGCACTAACACCCCTGGGCCCCTCTCTGCAAGGGGGGTGACATGCGGCAGGTCTCCCCCCAAAAGGGCTCGTTAGCTCGGCAACGCGGGGCCGAGGTCGGCTTCTCGGATTCCTAGAAACACAATTATTTGCCCATTATTCTCTAAACGACATGCTGTCCCGAGAGAGAGGGATTAGATGGGAGCGAGGGCAGCCGGGTTGGAACGAGGGGAGCGCAGTTTAACACACGCGACGTCGGAGCTAGTTGCAGTGTGAAATGCGTTTTCAAGCTGCTGTGAGGTTTTAGAGAGCCCTGCTTGACGGGGACTGTCCCCCCGAGAAGACTCTAACGCGCCCGCAGAGCCCGTCTCGCAGCAGCCCGCGCTGCACACAGCCGGCGCGGTGCTCCCTCCCCCACCCCAGCTATTTTTGCTGAATTAAGAAGGTGACATTATTCTTTTCTTCAAGTACTTCTGTTAATATTGAAAAACGTGCGCTTGCATTTCAAGCGGGCGCGCTCAGCCTCAGCAACCATTTCAATATTAATGAAATTGTTTAATCTCCTAAATTCATCGTGTTTAAGTTACGTTTTGGTGAGTTATTGACCGACTCCGAAAATATTGTTAATGGAGTGGATGTGTATTCACCACAAAGGCTCTTCCTTCCAGGGCTTGCAGCTCCAGAGACAATCTTTTATTCTGGCTCTAGGGTGACAGGATGCACCGCAGCCTCGGGAATACACATCATACGAACTTCCCTCCTATGCCAGGGCAAGCCTGGGACCTGCCGGGCCTGATCCTGCCCCCAGGACACACGGCTGCCAGTGGGGCTGCTCGTCTGGGCTGCGAGTCCAGGATCGGGCCTTGGTTCCCGGGGAGGAGGCAGTACAGTGGAGCAGAGAGAGCCGCAACTCGGGTGTTACACGTCCTGCCTGCTCCTACACACACAGGTGCGCACCGAGAAGCACACAGGCACACGAACAGCCTGAGACGCATCACGGAAATCCCGCAGAAGGCGCCAGGTTGACGATATTTAGCACGGTAACCAGTGACACGGACCGGTTAC
>NW_009224034.1:17983-18996 GCF_000690835.1 Fulmarus glacialis | reverse complement strand
GCAGCTTTCCAGCTGCTCTTCCCCAAGCCATAATATACACTGCTAAGAAAAAAACAGTATCTTTTAAGTTAGGTCAATTGGATACAATTTTACTCCACGTATTCTGAGTGTTGAACAACTGAGAGTCTTTTTACATATGAGATTATCTGAAATATGTGGTTGAGACTGTAAACTGTACTATAACTCCTGTAATCTGTCTGAATTATCTGTTTATTTTCTGTATTGGCTGGATAGCCACAATGAGATTACTGTTGTGAGAGTCGGTAGGAATTCAAGGAAAAATACACATTTCAGTGTTTTGTATAGCTGCATATTGTGTAAGGAATGTATGTTTGGATCAAAAGAGGAGCTGTTAGAATAAAATTAAAGGGAAGTCTATGGGCAGGTGAAAATACCTAAAGACTGAAGTTGGTTTGTACAGATTAAAGAAAGATCTTTTCTTAATTTTGTCTAAAGGATCAGTGGTATTATGAGAAGACTTCATATTAGTTTACTTTGATTTTTCTCTGAAAATCATAATGAACCATTATTACACTTATTTAACCTTTAAAATTATGTATGATTTTTCTATTGTTCAAATATGGAATGTAATGTATTTAACGTAATATGATTCTTACCTGTTTGTGTGCAATTACTATTTCTCAGGGAGATCCAGGCGTCCCAGGAGTTTTGGGCAGCAAAGGAGAAAAAGGATCCCAAGGTCATCCAGGACATAAAGGAGTACCAGGACCACATGGGATCAGAGGGGCAACTGGAGGTGCAGGAATCCCAGGTATGTTTTGTTTTGGAGGGGTGGTGAGATGTTGACATGCTTTTAGAAGATAATTTCTCAATAAGCTACACGATAAATGTGCCTGTGAGGTGGCACATTTATATTCAACTGCTGTAAACCTAAACAGCTCCTTTGTAGTCAGTACGACCAGGCTAGCTTACATCAGCTAGAGATCTTTCGCAGCTGTCCGAAGCAGAAGTGATAGCCAAGTTCTCAGACTGAGTCTGGATCTAGTGATAAT
>NW_009224034.1:0-17952 GCF_000690835.1 Fulmarus glacialis | reverse complement strand
ACTCTTTCTTCTTACAGGGAAGCTTGGACCTCCTGGAGATACTGGTCTTAAAGGACGGCAGGGCCGCCCAGGACAACAGGGTGTTACAGGCCCTCCTGGTATGCTATATAGCATCTCTCCCAAATCACTGCCCCCTGGTTTGTTATTTTCTTTGTAATGAGGCAGTTGATGTTCTTGTTCTTCTGAGCTTTTTAGAATTTAACTGATGCAGTTGCAGTTTATATTAGTTCAAGGCTTTGTTTACCTTCTCTGGTTCCAGCTAAGGTCTTTAACAGCCTGTTTTCAATGTTATCAGTTCAGCTGAGGTAAGAGGTTTTAATTTTGTTTCACTATTGTAAAGTTTTTTACCTTTTTTTTTTGCATCCAAGGTGTGATATCCACACAATTGTAAGAAAGGCTTGTTCGACCTCCTAAAAGAGAATAATAAACTAAGATGTAGCTAGATGAGGAGGAGAAGAAAATGAATTAGAATGGAAAGAGGGAACAGAGTTGCGGTTGTTTGTTAAAGCAACAGAAAAGATCAAACCATTCAAAATATACGTAAGGGGGAGTGTGTAAATGTGCAGCAACAGAGAGGTATGCAATGCAGACTTTATTAAAGTGAGTGCCAGTCATTGTCTTCAAAAAGATCATTGAATGCTCTTGTATTCAGAGATCCTCATCAAAATTATGATGTTGTAGTGTTGTAGACTTTAGTGAACTTGCACTGACGTATCAGCAGTTAGCAAAGATCAGAATCTACTCCCTGTTTAGAGAAACCTTGAATTTGTAATAAAGCCAGGGAGAGAAACTATGCTGCCTGTGTGGATTCGCACCAGCGTGGGTTAAATCAAAGGCAGGGTCCTAAAATGTCTTTGAAAGACAGAAAGCTACTGCCTGTGAAAATAATGGGCGTGTTAAATCCATTGAAGTCCAGTGAGCTCAATAAAAATTATATGCTGCTCTTTACAAATGTTTATGTACCAACACAGGTTACATCTATCTTTGAAGTGGCTGAACTAATTAAATTTTAATGAAGGGGACTTATACCTTCTGCCTTTGAAATGCAAAATAATAGAAGTGAAAATGATGTTGTGGTCCCTTATAATTCATAGGTGCTGTTGGAGACCCTGGAAAAAATGGACTTGTTGGTGAAAGAGGTAATCAAGGTCAGGATGGTATGCCTGGTCCCCCAGGAGTAAAGGGAGAACCAGGTAACACCAGTGAAATATTTTCATTTTATTTTATAATTGTTTTTTTCTCTAGTTAAACTGACAAGGATTATTTGGGAAGGATTAATAAGGAGCCTCTATGGAGAAAAAAATAAGTTTATAAGTAGAAGGTTTTTCATATTCACAGGTTTTTCTATATAATTGTTGTACATGCTGTCAACAACCCAAATGCGTATGTCACTGCTCTATTATACATGTGATTTGTTGTAACTTCCCCTAAAAATGTTAATGTCTGCAAGAGCCAAACTATTGCTGCTAACAGTTCATATGTGTTTAATCTCAAAGAGATGAAAAGAACCAAAATCCTTTTAAAGGAGTCTTCTTTATTATGCGGAAATAAGATAAAACGCATCACAGTGTTTACTTACAAAAATAGCGAAGGTTTCCGTAACCTGGCCCTTAGGTTGTAAAATCTTTCATTTAAATGTCACTCCTGATGTCATCAACAGATAGATTTAGTCCTCCACTGAATTCTGACAGAAAGTGTTTTCATATTTTACAGTGAAAATGTTTCTTTGCATATTAGTACAAGAGGATACTGAGAAGGCATTCATAGTATTTAGTAAGATTTTTCATATTAAGCTTTAAGTAATCACTGTTAACATATTTTATTTTTTAGGTATTTACATTTCTTCTTCTATTTTTCTTAGTAACTAACTTAAATGCAGATTTTTCTTCTGTGTTTTTTTCCTCTGAAAAAAGACGAAGCTTATTATTGTAGAATGTACCTCAAATATGACTGATCAGTAAGAGTTCCTACTATAACGAAAAACTTACAAATTTAGTGGAAGAAATGGAAATAACCAGTAAATTATATTTTACATATAACTAAAATCTATGTTTTGATTCAGTGAATTCTGAAGAAATGTATGAAATATTAAACAACTATGATGTTTTCTAAAAATTATTCAGGACTTTTAGTATAATGTGGCCTAATATTTTATAGGAGCACCAGGGAGAGGAATCCCTGGCCTTCGAGGTATTCCTGGTCATAGAGGTGAGTTGTCTTTTCAGAAAGCGAACGTTTAATTTTTAAATACCAGAATCATCATCTTCATCTTTAAGTCACCTCCTGCTTTTGGATGCTTGAAATGGCACTAAGACTGTCAGAGGAAATCAAGAGTGATTCTGTGCTCTTGATCAATGATTTGGTGCTATATATTGTGAAGAGTTCTTGCTTGTAAAGTTAAGACTATTGTAAAAGGGAAATAAAGAAGCTAACTTCTATGGTTTTGTGAAGGTGACATACACATTCTAGAGCTTTTGAAATTTTATTTTGATACATAATTTGATTAACGGAGTATGTTCTAATGAAAACAGATTATGCTGCTGAATACCAAGCATATTGTAAGAAAGCTACAGTGATTGCATTTTAATTTTGTTCATCTCCCCTTTTACATTGATGAACAGTTGACTGAGGGGACTTTTCCTATTTTTTAAGTTTTGCATTGTATTTCTAGTACTGGTAGAAATCCATTGATTTGCTTTACTTTAAAAAAAAAAAAATTCTTTCTTCATACCCTCTGTATATAGATCTCTATATGTGGATCAACTCTAAGATCAACCTTAGAACAATATCCATTTGGAGTAGTCTCTTATTTTATTGTACCCATATTGATGCTTTTAGCTGGAATTCAGTTTAAAAGGATTTGTCAGTTCTTATGTTCAAAGAAGCATTTCTTCTACTCACGCATCAAGAAATATTCCCTGCTTTGGTCTTTATATCCTTCTCTCAAGTTTATTCCTTTGTATAAGCAATCTCTGAAGTGGAGTTTTTAAAAAAAAAAATCAAAAAATTTAAAAAAAAAAAAAGGAAAGAAAAAGAAAAAAGTGCACTACCTTGCAGTGAGTCCTGTCTTCTCACAACTATTGTGCTTTACAGTAACAAAGTGGCTTTGGGGACTTCTCCATACTAAAAACAAAGGCTGAATTCCACCTTTGCGGTGTAGTAAATGTACATATTATGTGAAGTCACATCATCTTACCATCTTGACAGCTCTCCCTAAATGTAATGCTTATACTTTGCAGGAATCAAAGGGGATATGGGACTGCCTGGTTTTCCTGGGGCACCAGGTATGAAAGGTCATCAGGGTGATCAAGGACCCATTGGACCTCCTGGCTTAGTGGGGTTACCTGGATTTCAAGGCGCAACAGGCATGGCAATTACTGGCCAAAAAGGGAATAGAGGTATTGCTGGTGCAGATGGAAGACCAGGTGTGTTGTTATAACTCCTTATTTATCTGAAATGATATACTGATAATTGAAAGCAGAATTTAGCCTCTCCAGAACTCAAGGTTGAAAGGGGTCTTCCCCCAAGAGAGCTTCATAATTAAACAGGTAGTTCCTTCATAATTAAACAGGTATTTAATGCAGTGTTACCATTGCAAACACCGTGATGGTCTATGCAGTATGATGTAAATTAAAGTAACGCTAACCTTTGCAGTCCACTCTATTGCATTATTTTGCTTTCTTCCCATGCGGTCTGTAGGGCCGCTGAGGTCCACCTTTAAAAAAGTGAGATAGCCTGAGTGTGATTACAAGCATAATTACAACTGGAGGATATTAAAAAAAAACTGTAGTGCTATAGAGTGCAAGAACTCAGCTCTGATCTCAGATTAAATTAGTAGGCTCGGAAAAATGAGTTGATTTTTTAAAAAGGGATATATTTCCTTGGAAATCACCGAGGTGGTAAACATGAGTACCGTTATAGTCATTGAATGTTGTACTGCATTGTATGTAATGTATGTGAAATGCTGTTGGCAGTAGTCTTTACTTACTCTGATGTTTCTGTACAGGTGCTCCTGGTTTTCCAGGGCCTCCTGGTCTTCCCACTCCCAGCATGAAAGGAAGCAAAGGTGTTAGAGGGGCAGATGGCATACCAGGGCCAACAGGCCCAGCCGGCAACATTGGTCCTCCTGGTCCAAAAGTCAGTGAAAGGAATATTGCTTGTTTTTTACTCCATTGTTAATTTTGCTCTTACCATGAAAATGACACCCAGGACAATTTAAAAGAAGGGAAAAAAAAAAAGAAAAACAAAAAACAAAAAAACCCACATCCTCCCAAAAAATGCTTGTAATAGAGGAAAGATATTAAAATGGATATGAAAAGCAGTTTTTATGGACTCAAGTGGACTATAAAGAAATTATTGTGAATTTCTGGCATGTCATTTCCTTGGCTGTTCTGTATTACAGAATAATATTAACAATGATATGACTATTTCTAACATGCTCACAAATGGAGCAGATAATTCTAGTTGTAGCATATTCTGTGAACATAATGATTTGAGTATTCTGAACAAAAAGAAAATGTACTTCATAGCAGATGCTGCTTCCTGTTTATTATTGGTGTTATCTGATTTGCAGGGAATAGAAGGTCGATCAGGTTATCCTGGTGCTAGAGGGGACCCTGGATTTCTTGGATTCCCAGGTGTAAAAGGTAATCATTTATTACATATGATTCTGTGTCCCAAATACAGTCATTTACATGTTGCATTATAATAGTGTGTGTGTAATAGAACCAGGTGTGGTCTTAGAGACATGAGGTTTTTCTCAAGGGCAGGGTGTAGGTCAGCTATAAATGAAAGTGTTCACTAAGAGAGCATTTTCTTTGAGTTAGATGCCAGGGGTATGTCCAAACTGATGTTGAAGTGAGGAAGGTCTGAAACTTCAATGGCCTCCATTCCGGGCAAATTCAAAATAAGTTTGTCCTTAGTGACTAATAATGTGTAAGGACTTTGGGACTGAGTCTGCTAATTAGAAATGTCACAACACTGCTAGAAGATGTGACTTTTTGGCAACCTCCTAGCTATAGAACTCAAGAGCATTTAATCATAATTACAACACAGAGCACTGGGTCCTCTGTTTGCGCTAAGAATAGTCCCAATTATAATCTAATTTACCAATTTATCAGCAGATGAACTATTAAATGTATTGGCTTCATTAATTTCATGTTCCTGAGGGTTAGTTGATTCAGTAGCTGGTTAAAAATCTTTTTAATTTAGACATTTTTCTAGTGATTTAAATCTGATATAGGTCTGCATTACTCCAGTATTCTCATTTTTCAATTGCATGATTTACAGAGACACAAAATTATCATTACCTGTTTAACCTACTGGTTTGTGTTCCATGCTAATTATTGTGTATTTTAAATTTGTTCTAATTTAAAAAGTCACTGTACAGACAGTAATTATATTTTCTTAAGTAAAAAGCTCTCATTTCATGGCATAGTCAAATCTCCTGACTTGATCATAAAAATACATTTGTATTTTTTTTATTTCCAGCAGACCTGTGGAGAGTAATCTGGATGTAACTTCGTATTTTGCACAGTGAAAAGAATTGTTTATTAAGTTTCAAACACTTGAAAAACTATACAACCCTCCTAACAGCCATCAGCATAACTGACAGTAGGGTTTAAAGGGAGTTGAACTGCACAGCATCACTGAAGGCAGCACTTGACCTGCAAACTCAGTGACAAAACCACAGAAGATAAACAGGACATAGTCTGAAGTTGAGATTTTAAGCTACGTTTATGGGACCAGCCATTATATGAAGAGAGGCATGTGTTGTGGTTTAACTCAGCAGGCAGCTAAATATCACACAGCTGTTCGCTCACTGCCCTCCCCCCCCCAGTTGGGATGGGGGAGAGAATCGGGGAAAAAAAAAGTAAGATTTGTGGGTTGAGATAAAGACAGTTTAATAGGACAGAAAAGGAAGGGAAAATAATAATAATGATGATAAAAGAATATACAAAATAAGTGATGCACAATGCAATTGCTCACCACCCACTGACCAATGCCCACCCAGTTTCTGAGCAGTGGGCCCCCAGCCAGCTTTCCCCTAGTTTATATACTGAGTAAGACGTCATATGGTATGGACTATCCCTTTGGCCAGTTTGGGTCAGCTGTCCTGGCCGTGCCCCCTCCCAGCTTCTTGTGCATCTCCAGCCTTCTCAGTCGGTAGAGCATGAGAAACTGAAAAGTCCTTGACTTAGTGTAAGTACTACTTAGCAACAACTAAAACATCAGTGTGTTATCAATATTATTCTCATACTAAATCCAAAACACAGCACTATACCAGCTACTAGGAAGGAAATTAACTCTATCCCAGCCGAAACCAGGATAGCATGGAAACATCTTCTTATAAATTGACTGCACTTGGCCTATAAATTATACAGTAACAGCAGAGATGTAGAAGTCCACTCCCACATTTCAAATGAGTCTACAGGCTGTGTAACTCTTTGGAAGGGTTGCATGGACTTTTAAATAAGCCTCTGAAACTCTGACAGTTGTTTTGACATTTTGAACCAGACAGATGTATCTCCAATCTTCTTTTTTAGGAGAAAAGGGTAATCAAGGACCCCCTGGACCACAAGGTGCAGAAGGGCCAAGGGGACCAAAGGGCCAGCATGGTAACCAACCCTTTTCATTCTAATACCAGCTGACTTAGCTTGATTTGTTTGTTTTGCTTTGCAGCTTGCTTGCTTTCTTTTAATATAAAGCAATAGCTCTCCATTATATTTTTGCTGCTAGGTCCACCTGGAGTCTCTGGGAGAATATTCTCTGTCCCAGGAAGCAAGGGTCCTCCTGGACTGCCGGGAATCCCAGGAACACCAGGTGATCAAGGAATTCAAGGGATTCCTGGACTACAAGGTGGTTTATATTTTTATCTCTGTACATGTTTGTGTGTGGTACTTAGTGGAACATTTTGGTTTGGCAGGAAAACATGCTTCTGCATAGAAAATTGATGTGTCTTTAAAATAACTCTCCATATTTAAAAATAGCTCTTTGTACCTTCTTAACAACTTTGTACTTATAACCTGTCCCATTCTATCTGCCCTCCACCCTCGCAGTCAGTGAGTGAGTGAGTTTCTCCTTCAACATAAGCCGAAGCAAAATAATGGAATAAAAAGTAAACTTGGATCAAAACATTCACCATTTTCATACAGCCAGAACCATGCTCAGGATGTTTGTCATTTTGGGGGGTAAATTATCACTCATAATAGAAGTACTCTAGATGTGCTACAAAGTGATTGTGTCTGTCATAGTCTGGGGGTGGGAAGGGAAAGGAGAGGCTGGCTACTTCTCCATTGGCACTAGAAGCGAAGCCTGCCATGGCTGTGAGGAATGGGGAAGCAAGGAGCAGGTAGCATGTGCAGTGGGTATTTGTCCACCCTTCTCAATACCACAGCTTTCCACCCCAGGAGGGAGCTCCTCAGCGGGGCAGGCTTGCCAGAAGGCATGCGCCACTGAGGAAAGACTGTTGCCTCCAGCATAACAAAGCAAGCACTAAAGAATTGTTCTTCTACACTTTCCTTAAAGTTGTTTTACAAAGGAGCTGCATTATTTATAGGATTACAAACCGTGACCAAGATGATTATGGCCTGTTCCTATATTTTTTAAATACTTCTATTGTATGACACATGCTAAAAGAAAAAGCTCTTTGCTTTGGTTTCTGTAAACATTTCTTATGAGAATAATACTTTTCTGCAATACATTCAATATTTCCTTCTAATCTTCCTGATAGGAAATATGGTTACAGTAACACTACAGACAGTCTCAAAACTTAGTAAATTCATGCTGATGTTTTTATTCTAACATAGCTACATTTACATGGGCATTTTAACTTTATTCATTAACAGTTATTAAAATCTAGAATAACCACTGCTATATTATTCTGGTTTTTTCTTGATTACAATTCAGGACCTAAAGGAATAAAAGGTCTACCAGGAAGTTTTGGTCATCCAGGTCAACCAGGACTGCCTGGTCCGAAAGGAGACAGGGGATTTCCAGGACAAAGAGGTACAGGAAAGCAGACATCTCTGTTTGACTGCTACTACTGAATTTACAGATTAACTGCATTCCTGATTTCTGTAAATCCTTCCTCTTGCATCTATTGAGATTCTGTAACATTTGCAGTAGTTTTAAGGCCACGAGCATATGTAAGCACATTCTTAGCTTTTAACAGATGCATGTTCACTACTGAAATAATAATTTACAAAACTGTGCCTTGACTGTGCTCCTCTGTTATTAATCACATTTATTTACCCACTTGAAATCCCTAAGTATCAGTGTGCCTTTATATGACATCAAAATGGAACTAAATATTTTTATTTAGTCACCATAAAATGTTTTTACTTTACAACTTTTTTGGTAAAAATGGCCACGGTTCTTTAAAATATCTCACTATTCCATGAAACTATGCAATGTAAAGCTAACTGAGCTAGGTGTGGAGGAGTTAATACATCTAGCAACAAATACTACCTATTTTTGAGATGTATCTTCTGATTGATAATTTTTTTGTTAGTTTTCAAGTGGTTCCACTAATTCAAATGAAGTAAAAATTCAAACAAAATGACAATATTTGCAGTCATATTTCTTTTTGCTCCACAGGACAACCTGGACTGATTGGCTTTCCAGGTCTACAAGGGTTACCTGGATCACCAGGTACTATCATTACTGGTCCAACAAGAAGAGGTTTTATCTTTACACGGCATAGTCAATCAACAAAGATTCCTTCATGCCCACATGGGACATCACAGATCTATGTTGGCTATTCGCTGCTTTTTGTACAAGGAAATGAACGAGCACATGGACAAGACCTTGGTACTGTATTGGTAAAAATTTTCAGATAATTTTCTTTAGAGTCCAGTAATGCTAAGTTGTCTTCATGAAACCAAACTCACAGTAAGTGTCCAAGATGAACATTGGTTTCAACCATCAGTGTCTGGAGTAGTCAATTCAGGACTCTGAGTCAATTCAGGAATCGTGGCTTGAAAGACACTCCTGCACTTTCTTTCCTGCACTCCTATATTCTCTTTTTGCTATCCCTAGACATTTTTGAGGAGGAATTCAGTTACTTTTGGATAGATATCTAGTATAAACGTCCCCAAGATCTGCACAGGGCTGACAGTAACAACACAGGATCTGAGAGAGAATCTTGCTTTTTTGGAGACCAAATGGGGTGCTTTAGAGCATCAAAAATGGTACCAGAAGCTTTTGTTTAAGCAGCTAAATCCCTGCCACTGTGTCAAGGACCAATACCATTCAACAAGATATTACGTTAACAGATTTTGTTGTTAGGTCTTATTTTTTGTACACATATTTTTATATATACCATAAGCATTTTGCTTTCGTGTAATTCCACTGTACAGACACTTCTCTCTTTATAGTTACCAACTGTTTTAATTCTCACTATAGAAGATTGGATGCCATCATGTGTCTCTTCTGTTGGCTGCACTAAATATAATCTCCTATTTGTCACAAAAATCTCCTTTTTTATCTTTTAGGAACAGCTGGTAGCTGCTTGCAGAGATTTACCACCATGCCATTCTTATTCTGTAGCACCAATGATGTTTGTAGTTTTGCTTCTCGCAATGACTATTCATACTGGCTGTCAACTGCAGCAGTAATGCCAGTAGACATGGCACCGATTTCTGGCAGGGCACTAGAGCCCCATATAAGCAGGTAAGAGTATAAGAATTTTAGCTCTTCTGGCCTGGAACCACAAAGACATCATAAATTGTTTTGAATGGCAAATCTTAGGCAAAGACCTGCCCATCTCAGCCACTACAATCACTGTTTTTAACCACCTGATTTTTGATTACTCACCTGAATATGTCAGATATTCAGTGATACTCTTAAGAAAAGTTAGATTAAAGCTAGGGTCCCACCACAGGGCTTAATCTGCATAGCTGACATGAGAAGATGGTACACAGTCATGCTGATTGCAGTGATATTTTTTTAAAAACCTATTGTTACGTATATCAGAGGCAGACTAAAATGAAATAAAGACAGTTTCATTATTTGTAATACAGTAAAATCAAGTTCTGCTTTCAATTATGTGTGATACATTTACTGTAGTTGGGTGAAGAACATTGTAAATTGGGACTGAAGGTTCTCTGCTATGAAACACCTTTGTGCAAATGTGGCCCTTTCTAGTTGCTTTAGAACAGCTGAGAAGGATGAAGAGCATCTTAAGAGCAAAAACTCGAAAAGCATGAAAGACCAAGAGTAGCAAAGTGAAAGATGGGAAGGCAAGCTTTGCACTCTGTCTTCTAGCCTGCCCTACCCAGTTGTTGCAATCTAGTACCTCAGCTTCATAGTTTCTTCATTTAGGAAATAAAGATTACTTTTTCTAATCTTAGCAAATAAAGGTACAGAACTTTGATTTAAACCATAACAACATAAAGCAGTGAGCACATGAAGAAGGTAAAATTTAGCTTGTTACTTCAGTAAAGGCAAAATTAGGAAGCTCTGATATTCTGGGACTAATTCCCACCTTTTACCAATTTTTGTCTGGTGTTACTAACAGCAAAGCAATTGCAAAGCAAGATATTTGGGTTACCTTCTATTTACTTACCTCCTCACTAAACAGAGAAAACCTGTGTGAGTTCTAACATTTATAGTAAGCCCTGCCACTAGGTAGCTACTATCCTAGAAATACAGTTTTTGTCTGTTTACATGTTTTCCCTCATATCTGCACTGAATGCATGTGTATTTCTTCTTACAGATGTGCTGTCTGTGAAGGAGCTGCAATGGTAATAGCAGTTCACAGCCAAACAACGGTAGTTCCTGCATGTCCAGAAGGCTGGATATCTCTCTGGAAGGGTTTTTCTTTTGTTATGGTAAGGATATAAAGACTTGAATTATTAATTTTATCTCCTCTCACTTTCATTGGCATTTTCATCTGCTCATAGCTCATTTGTTTCTTACTAATTGTTAAATTCTTTTTTTTTTCCTTTTTGCCAAGAAGTAGACAATAGTTCTATTAACTGTTATTTAATGCCAGAAGCATAGGATAAACTATTCTAATCTGTCCTCAAAAATAGATGGCGGGAGGAAAGGGGGAAAAGATGAAAGGAGAACCATAGGATTTTAGTCTGACAAAAATAACTGCATGCTCTTATTTTCATGCATCATGCTAAGATCCAGGAAACAGGTTTGGGGAGTGGAGTGGTTAAACCAGTCCTGAACACAAATACACAGAAATAACTGACCCACTTCCATGCCAGGCAGTTCTTTTATAAATCAAATCTTGGGGCTGAACTCCATAGAAAGCCAAAATCAAAACAAATGCAGTACACTGTCTACAAAAGACTGCCTCAGCAATTCTGATGCCATAACAATATATGAGTGAAGAAAGTTCACAATGTGCCTGCAAGGTGAGAACTGAGTATGGGAATAAGGGTGTATCTATACTAGGGGACGTAGCACTTTGTCTTTGTTATCCATGCCTGTGGGATGTCATAGGGATGCCAGCAATGAGCGTAAAGGCAGAATTAAAACCCCCTCTTTTTTGCATGACCTAAAGTCCTTTTAGGGCTAGTGTGAAATTTGTTGTCTCTCCTGGGATTTGGCCATAAGTAATAATAACAATAATCTTGGAAAAGAATGAGTGAATTTTTGCAGCATATAGTTAAAATCATTTGCTTGTTTCCAACATCAGCAAAGCTAAATGGTATCTTCTAGCCAATTTTCTACTGTCATAAATTATTTTAGAGCTATTTCTACAAGCATTTACCAACATCAGAGAAGGAAAAAGCTGCCTTTACTTTTTGTGTTTGGAGAAGCAATCAATGCAACAAAGAATATGAACACACAAAATAGGAGATTTGGCTTATTTGTAATTCAGTTACTGTTGTCCTCAACTGGACAGAAGACAGCTACTTTCTAGTCTTTGTACTTGTTACAGTTTCATGCCTTTTCATGGAGCAGAAAAAGGCCTTTGCAGGGACTTAAGAAATGCCATAACTGTGCTTGAATTTTCATAAGGCTTCTGTGCTTCGTTGTAAGTTTGATAAAACTAATCTGTGTTCATTTTGTTTTGTCCAAGATTTACCACAGAATATATGGTATGTTTTAGAAGGAGATTTTTTTTTGCCTGCAGTTTACTAAAAGCTGATGGACAAGTTCTCATAAAAAAATGTATTGGTGGTTACAGTATACAAGTGCCGGCTCAGAAGCTTCTGGCCAAGCATTGGCATCTCCTGGATCTTGTTTGGAAGAATTTCGAGCCATTCCATTCATAGAGTGCCATGGCAGGGGGACATGCAACTACTACACAAATTCCTACAGCTTCTGGTTGGCATCGTTAAATCCAAGAAGAATGTTCAGGTAAACTGTACTTCCCTGCATCCATACGCATTCCCCTCAGTTTAAACATTCCCCTTTGTTAGGTTTAGGGTCATTCTGTAGCACAAAGATGCCTCAAGTGAGCCAAGGATTTCAATGTTGTCGTCAATAATTTCATATCCAAAGTTTCATTGTCTCTCCCTGTTTTTTAAAGAAAAAAGTAAATGCTTGTTTTCTTTCTTATAGAAAACCTCTGCCACAGACTTTGAAAGCAGGAGAACTGGAAAATATCATCAGCCGTTGTCAGGTCTGCATGAAAAGACCAGTCTAAACAGTGGCCACTCTTGATGGAACATGAAACTCTGCTTTTATTACAAAGAATTGCCTAACTCTGAAGAGCTATAATTTATTAAAGTCCAACTGCATCTGGGAAGAACATTACAAATTGCCAGTGCAGCACTGTGGTGAGGTAGGGCAACAGTTTGACTTTTGTCTTTAGCAAATGACAAAGCACTTTGTTGGAGAAAGCTTGTAATGGCAGTCTGCAGGGGCTTCTGCTGAACTATGTCATTTCTAAGCTGCCTCTTCATGATAAAACTATGGCATCACCAGATCTTCAATGAAAGATGTTAATGCTGCCTTGTGTCATGTGCTTTTCAAACTGCAAGACAAACTAAATGCTCTAATATCAGCTTACATATGCTCAGTGTTCAAAGTGGATATAATTTAACATTAAAATCTGGTACTTACGAGAGATAGGGTTCAATAGGAAATATTTTCAGTGCACTTTTAAATATATAATGATTCATTTAGGGTTGTTTTGGTTTGGTTTTCTTGTCTAATAAACAGTATCTCCCCACTTACCTCACGCTTCCTCTGGCTGGCAAACAGAAATACAATCTTTTTTGTATCACTGCAATAATAGTGGTTCTTGAGTAGCCAGAAAGGGAGCTACACCATGCACTGGGCAGACAGTACAGTGGTGACATGCAGTAGCTGTGTTCTCCAGAGTGACTACGGCTAAGGGCTGTCTAATTGAAAGTCTTGGAAAGTTTTCATTAGATTCCATGGCTTTTGACACAGATCATAAGATCTTTTAAATTCTTCAAACGTTGACAGTATTGGGCCTCCATTATGATCACATGCTTTTGTCTCTACCGAAGAACAACTATTTAGCATATCATAATTTGGGATTTTGATGGAATTAACAATTACTGTATGGCTCAAGGGCTCCCATGGCATTATCAGGTCATCACACACCCATCAGGATGTGATCTCTTTTTATTTTATTTTTAATAGATAACAAAAAATAGAATATTAACATTTTATAATATTCCATATTTAAATATTTATCACAAATTATATTCTGTATTTAAATATTTATCACGCATTTCTGCAAATGAAACCATTTATTCCATCCAGTTAAATGTATGCATCCAAAATTTAAAAAAAAGACTGCTACTTAAATTGTACCATCTGAGCACTGACTTATACAAGAGAATCTGACTGTAAATGAACATAAATACTTGAAAAGCACTTTCATTTACTCATATAACTTATATAAAATTGTAGCTCTGAGGTTTTTTTTTTTATATTTATAACATTGCACTTGTAAGGCTATTTAAGATTGTAATGTTAACATTTAAAATGTTAATATTTTTTAATACTTGCACAATCTATCAGAATTCCAGTATTTAGTGTTACAGAAGAAGCCTAATTCATCTGAATAGTTCTGTAAATGCATCATTTTAAATGTAGGGTCTAGCAATTCATTGAAATAACCAAGATTTCTCATTTAGATCTTTTTTAAGCCAGTGAAATTTTATATTGTTTCTGTTAGAATACTTGCATTGTGTTTGTCTGACTGTTTGAATTTTCAGTGTTAACCTAACTAAGAAAAAGTTTCATCTGTGTTTCATGCCAGTATCTTCTGATGGAGCTAACATGAAGATAGCACTTAAATGAACTGAATGGATATTTTAAAATTAGTGTTTGCTTGAACAGTCATAGTACTTCTGTTTGCAAGGTATAATTGTGAATTTGCAGGTTTTTATGAAGAATCTCTATGGAGATGCACTACTGATAAGAAGGTATTACTGTCAAGTTAATATTTAGTCTTCCATTTGAACCAGGTTTGGGGATGAGAGGGTGTTTTCCCTAAAACAATCACATATTACATTTTTCCATAAACTCTGAAGTTTGCTTTAAATACTCAAAGATAAAATCCACACCTGTTGCTTGTTAAGTTGTTGGGTTTGGGTTTTTTTTTTTCCATTAAGGCTCATTACAGTCACCCAAAGGTATTGTATACCGTATACAATTGACGACTGTGGAGACCCTCATGTAAAATTGCTAGCAAAATGCAGAATGTAAGTACCTGAGGTTGAAGTCTGCTGGAAATGGTCAGTAGAGGACAATGTGTAAGGAGAAGGGAATGGATTGTGGTTTTAAAGTCCAAAGGTAAGTTACAAAGAGTTACGTCTCACAGTATAGCACATAACTGGAAGTTTTGCCTTGTTCCCAGTTTTGGATTCTGCTGCTCACTTGCTGTGTGGCCTTCAACAAGTTACTAAAGACAGATTTTCATAAATAGCTTTAGATTTTGAGTGCTCAAACACAGCCTTTCTTTCAAAAGCATGAAACACAACTGCAGGGATACATATGTTCATCAAGCCCAGCATAATACAAGCTGGACACTGAAAATCAAAGAAAAACTTGAAAAAAGGTTGATCTTAACTTCTCTCTGCAGATGGAGATCATTTTACTTCCCTACTGCTAATGATTGTTGTGAGGATTAGTTAACTCATGTCTGTAAATGCTTTGAGAGCCTTAACTGGAAAGTGCTGAAGAGGTGCAAGGTGTTAATATATTGTACTGAAAGAATGGAAGTATGAGAAATCAGAAATAACAAGCAAATAATAGAGGGGAGGGAGAAGGAGGAAAGCAAACCTTTTGCTAAATACAGCCAAATAAAAATATTTTGACTAAATAAGACCCATTTCACTTGTTTTTTTGTTCTTCCCAGTGCTAACGATCTTTTCCACTACCTATGCATAATATAATTATACCCAAAAAAAAAAGTGTCATCTGATTAAAAGACAGTAGGTGGAGTTTGCCCTCAGAAAGATGCTCGCTGTCTCCTACTTGGACTACACTAGAAGTCTAGCACTTCAGCGTAGGTACCCAAACTGGATGTCTGCATGTTATCTTTCTTCCTAGACATAGTTCTACATAGGATACTGTGATGGGCCGGTGACAGACAGTGGTTTCGATCTGGAAATGTTCTTCTCTTCTACTGTGCTCATTCATATTTTCTGCTGGATTCATATGTGTGAAGCACAGGTGGGTGGCAAGTTGCTGTTGACAGAAATAGTACAAGAGAAAGGGTTGTAATGACACTGAGGAAAAACTAGGAAGATCAAGAAGGCTGGCTGATGGTGCCCCAAGCGCACCAGCAGCCCCAGAGTGCCATACCCAGCTTGCACCCTCAGCGCACAGGTCCAGGCGCTGCGTCCAGGCTTCACCCCAGGCCTTGCCTGAGCTCTGCTGTAGGTAGGCTTGTGCCCAGCCCTCTCCCCTGCTGTTCCCAACTTCTTCACTTGTCTTTGACCTGGGATCTGACTTGTCACCTTGCATTTGCCTGCTGGATGGTCAACAGAACCTTTTATTGTCACCAGCCCAGCTCTGTGTTACTGTGCCCAGTATGGTGGGACTGTGCCCTTGTTGGAGAGATCACTGCCCTGCCTAGGCTGGGGTTGTCTTCCTCCATGGAAGGAAGCCAGCAGCTTGCTGGCAAACACTCATAACTTGCCTAGGGAACCACTGTAACTCCAGGTTCAAGAAAGGAAAGGACTGGCCACCAAGGAAACCAAAAAACTAGAAAAGAGTAGGACTTGTAATCTTTCCTCAGACAGAAGACAGTACCCAGAGGTATTCTGTAAGTGCACACAGACAGACAAACAAGCAGATTATGTGCAGGAGAAAGAAAAGGACACACCTAAAATTATTATCAAGATTTCAGTGTGAATATAAGGAAGACATATCCAAAAATCAAACTGATAGAACAGTATTGTATGCAACATTCTTAAGGATGGCGTTTTAAATCACTGAACAAGAAAATCAAGGATATCTGCAGAGAGATCTGAAAACTGTCAAAGAAAATTATTTGTGCTAGGACTTCTACACAATGAAAAAATGGAAAGAGCATCCTAAAAGGGATGAGGGTACAGCTAGGGTACAGCCTGATGCAATTCTTTTTGAGATCTGACAGAATACACGGGGCCTGGACCCGCTGACGTAGTCATGATCTACCGGTGGCAATTCATAACATGATACTACACTAGAAATCGCCACCAGGGCTCTTCTGGAGAATTTCCTGTGGATTAGAAGAACCCAGGTGACTAGTCTGTGGCTGCTTTTATTGTGCGACCACTCAATTTATGAATAACAATCATATCTTCAATGGAATAAAAATAGTTACATAATTGATCTCAACATAAAATTATATATGGGGAATCACGGGAGAAGGGCCATATTTCTACTGTGCTTCAAGAACCAGTTTTAGACTTCTTATACATCTTTTTTTTTGTAAAGACCTAAATCCTTATTGATAGTTTATAAATCTTAGAGCCTGGAGAAGTGGTAAAACTGAGGAGGACTATCCTACAGAATGATGGGGATTGCCTGGTAAGATGTGCTCAGGCCAACAATTAGTGTTTCAGAGAGGCCAAATGTAAGATCATGTATCTAAAGGCAAATAATATATAATTCTCAATGTTATACAATTTTTATTTTTATCTAGTAAGAAATCACATTTCAGACCACTTGCCTCTGTAAAACAGTGCTGTTGGTATTTGTAAAGAACTGAATTAGCAAGTTGCAGGCTTTGGATCAATATACACTTCAATGCTCCTGACATTGCTACCCATTTTGACCTCTAAAACATTATTGTGACCATAAATCAAAATACAAGGAAAGCTCAGAGGTTACTTTCCTCCCTTTAAAAAATTATCTGCTGTACATAATAGCATTTTTCGTTTTATTTTTCTGTATGCAATTGGGAAATTGATAGTTACCCACACCACAAAGAAACAGCTGCTCTTGGGCAGACTATGCTGTGAGCGAGAGCCAGTTTCAGGGTCACCTAATGGGGCCCTTGGAAGTGTTTTACTGACAGAAGGAGATGGGGCTCTGCCGGTCAGAATTGATGTGCAAGCTGGGTTTAAGTGGGGCAGGAAATGGATGGCTCAGTTGACCACATTTGCTGACAAATTTCATGTACTGCTAAGGGGGTGGTGATTGACATAGAAAAGACAGGTTTAACAGGCCAGCCTTTGTGAAGTTTACCAGCTGGTAAGACGTGAAGCTTAACTAGCAGCCGGGTTTTTTGAAGTGTGCTGTTGCTGTTGAGTGGTAGCTAGGTAACTACGTGTCTTTCAGAAAACGTGCCCTGAAGTGACTGGCCTTTTGCCCTTGCACACGAGGGTGGCACACCAGGTCCATCGCACACTGAGCCAGATTTTCCGCTCACTTAACACGTAATTAGATCTACATGTTCCCATACTGCAACGGTATGTTAATCCACCACGGCACAAAGATACAAGCAGAGAGTGTGAGTGCTCCCCACGAAGCTCTGCTGTGTGGCGGTCAACACTGGAGATGGTTGGGTCGCAC
>NW_009224033.1:7087-8435 GCF_000690835.1 Fulmarus glacialis | reverse complement strand
GGTGGAGCTGTCTGTGGCCACGCTCGCCTGCGTAAGGAGGTTTAAATTAGAGGCGTATGGATCCCTAATTGCACTGTTGGGCCAAATATGTTGAAAGGGTTTTCAGCCAAAACTAAAATGAAGTATTTGTGGAACAATAAAAAGACCAGACATTCAACTCCCCTGAAGCAGAATTGCAGTCAGAGATGCCGGTTTCCAAGGCGAAAGGTAGCACGGTTAATGGAGGAGGAGGAGGAAAAAAGGCTGAGTGCAATTCAGCTGGGGAAGAAAGCAAGGTACCGCAGTGTCTGGGCATCAGCATCAGCAACAAAAGGCTAGTTGTAAATAATGCTGCTCCCAGCACTTTGGGGTTTTGCAGACTGTCATATGGAGATTGTATTGATTCCTGGTTACAGGTGCTGAATTTTGACATCTGATAGTCCTTGACAACTGCAGTTCTTGAGCTTATTTCTTTATAGAATTTCTATGTGTGAAGAGAGCTTTGTGTTAAGAAATGCTCCAAAGGAGAAGAGCTGGTTTTATTGGGAGAAGAGCTGGTTTTATTAGGAAATGGAGAAGTGACTGGTGCGGGGAGCAGAGGCTGTGGCTTTTCATCTGACGTTCTTGCCAGGTCGTGACTAGGTGCTTACAGCACCTGCAGATCAGGACTTTCCCTCCTGTACCTGCTGCCATTCCTGCGTCAGGATATTTGCGTTTACTGTCGTTTTCTTAAATGTGAAAATCTCAACCAAAGCAGGCACTTTTAGTCAGCTTACAGACCTGTAAAAGTAGCTTGACTGTCCTAGTTTTATCATGAAAACAGTAGATTTAACTGAAAACAAGAAAAAAAAGAAGATTCTGTATGATACACTAAAGACGCAGAAGCATGTAATAGATGCTATTAGTCATTTCTAGACTGAGAATCCAGCCACAATGTTTGAACCGGATTCAACAAAACTTTACTTTTTCCTGTGTGATGTCCCTTCTTTACACCTCTTTGAAGTACTGAATTCACTTCATCAACAGGAAGAGTCACCTTCCTGTGCAGCATAATCTCCTGGCAGTGCTGCACCATCAATCCTGCCATGCCTGTAAGAGGAGCTGTATCTCCTTCTCTGTGGCTACTCCATCACTGCTCCGTTCTGGGACAGAGCCCGGGGCGGTGACCCCTGCCTGCTCCTCTGGGTCTGGATCAGACCCCAGATGAGGCTGCCAGATTTTCAGGTGCGATCAGGAAACTATGAATGGGCAGGTCTCTGAACTTCTTTAGGAAGACCCTACGATAATTTCCCCATTTTGTATCTCTGCATGGATCCTGTACCGGTGGTCTGTGTATTTATATACTCTTTTTTTATGTAGGAAATACTGA
>NW_009224033.1:1146-7056 GCF_000690835.1 Fulmarus glacialis | reverse complement strand
TGCTGCAGCAGCAGGAATCAATCTTCTTTCCTCATGAGGAATGCATCTTTTAGGATGCAGTTGTGTGCAGAGTAATAGCTGCTAGCTCTAATGCAGTCATTACTAAGCAATTATAGGAAAGGTTCAGAGAAAATAGCAGAGAACCGCATCCCGCAAGTCACGCAGGGAGGAAATGAGACTGCTGTACTGCAAGCCAGTATATAAAATGCTGTAGATTATAGATGGGAAGGTGGGCTGATGTGCAGATACATCATGTGATGACTGAATTTGGGCTGTTGTAAATGAACATCTGGGAATGCCAGGGACCAAACTGGAGGGCTGTTGTCTGCTCTCGCTAGCAGCCATCTCACAGCCTTACTCTTCGTTTCCTCTTCCAGTGCAGCTTCTCTTTTGGGCCTTTTGCATTTGGGTTATGCCAAGCTGCAGGACAATATTCACATGTGATGAGAAGCGGGGAAGAGAGATATTCCTACCAGCATATGAATACAAGTCTAAGCTGATATAATATCCCTGTTAGGAAAAAGGCAGATGGGAAAGGCGGTTGCACTGATTTTGCCCTATTTAGCTTCACTCCTATGTTGGTGTCTCAGTGCTTTTTTTGCACCTGTCTTAAAAGCTGAGGATCCACCTTATATAAATACATGAAGCTGATGTGTTACATGATGCTGTTGTGCAAACTGGTCTGTTAAATCTGTCAAACCTAACTGGCCTGATGAACGGTTTGAGAGCTACAGCTGCCTGATAGATTTTGCTCAGTCCTTCTCAGCCCAGACTACCCTAGAATTTATCAGCAAACTGGAAATTGCTGTACAATTTCCTTTCTTTCCTTTTAAAGGCTACAAGTTGTGACTAGGCTGCCTTAGTCAACCGTTGGGAACCATTCAGCAATGGCGTGTTGTCTCTGAGCAGGCATATGCTCTGCTGCAAATACTTTGGAAATCAGAAAGGCCGATTCTCATTTACGTGAAGGACCACATGTGCCATGAGGGAGGTTTCAGCGTTAGCAGATGTGAAATTTGCATGTGGATGGAGCGTTCCAGCGCCTTTGTGTTGACAGCGATGCAAAGGGCTCCCAGCCCATTGAATCTAGATGACACTCGTGTCATTCAAATCAAAGTAATTCATATTAACAGATAGGGAACGGAGCGTCCTGACTGAGCATCACACAAGGGTAGCAACTGCAAAAGGACTGATCAAGGACCCAAGACCTTTTGGAGTCTCCTCCAGAAGAAATTGTATGAAATGGCCTACACAGTGCTGGAAACCCAGCGTCAATGCAACTGTTTTACAAACTTTAATTAGCTGAAACTTCGTTTTGTCAAGCTATCTTTGTTGTAGGAAATGATAATGCACTAACAGAAGTAGCTAGCACAAGACTATTGATTTTTAGGAGTATGCTGATAAATGAGGAGCACAGGAAGGAGACTTGGCTGGTCTCCAAGGATTGCCAATAGATAGGAGTAGCAAAAGAAAAAAGCACTGAGAAATGTGGCCCCATCTGATTCCCACAGTAGCTCATGAAAAGTTTTCTGTCATTTTCTCCAGTCATTTTTTTTGCATTTGGCCCATACCAAACATGGTGAGAGCTGTAATGGAAGTTTCCCACTGAAAGACTTTGTCCCTCTTCTGAACTCAGGAGATCTCAGTCCTTTTTGAGACCAGAGTCAAGTCCCTCTGGGATGGGGATCCCTCTGGATGTCTGCGTGAGTCAACATCCAGGCTGGGTCAGTCTTCCCCTCCCATAGTTTTCCTTTGAGGACCTCCCGCAAGGGGCTAGAAGGGGAGAGTGGTCTTTCTCTTGGTGGCTTGTTCTTTTGCTCTGCCCATGGTGCAAATGCAGCTATGGAGGGACCTGAGGACACATCTGTCTAGGTGATTATGGTATCACTTCACCAGAGGTGCTGTTATGTTTTATTCCTCCTAAAGCTTTGTCATGTCTACTGTCTTCGAAAGCAAGCTACTGATCTCAGGAAGACTGTTGTTAGCACATTTCTAAGTAATTATGGACGAGAAACCAAAATTTGTGAAGAGGAGAGGAGGAGCTAGCCATTCGATTCTACACCCTGATTTCCTTCACCAGATGCAAAGTCATGCACATGGTCATCCTTCTTGGAAAGTTCATTAATATTTGCTTTGAAACATTCCCTTTAGCAGAGACCAGCTTTGCAAATATACCATCTTCTTACTCTGTTAGGACTGAAGAGCACAAGGTAAGAGGTTTGGAACCATGCTCACCTGAGTGTAACATCATGAGTCCGTAAGTACAGTTTGGAGATGACAGCTGTGCTGATCTTTGAAAGGTCATGGAGATTGTGTGAGGTTCCTAACATTGGTAGAAAAGCAAGTGTTGCACCCATCTTGGTGGGGAAAAAAATCCCAAACAAACAGCTAGAAGTATGATCTGGAAACTACAGGCTGGTCATCCCTTTCTTTGGTCCCTGGGAAAATCATGGAGTGACCTCTCATACATGTTCTTGTATCCAGGTTAGCTCGTTATGGTCTGGATGGGTGGGCAACCAGATGGGTAAAAATAAAAACCTGGTTGGATGATCAGGCTCACGGGGTAGAGGTTAATGGGTTGTGCTCTACCCAGAGCCCAGTAACAAGTGGGCTACCACGAGTCTATTGTGGGACCTGTCCTGTTCAACATCTTTATCAATGACCTGGAGGAGGCAACAGAGTGCATTTGTCAAGTCTGCAGGTGACACCAAACTGAGGTGACCAGTCAATACGCTGCCATTCAGAGAGATCTAGGCAGCCTGGAGGAATGGGTCAGCAGAAACTTCATGAAATTCAATAGGGACAAATGCAGAGCCCTGTCCCTCTGCAACCACGCAGACCAGGGGACTGCCTGGCTGGGGGCAGCCAGGCTGAAAATGCCCTTTTGCCCCGTAACCGAACGTCCACTATCAGGGTGGCCAGGCCTTGGAGTGGGTTGTCCAGGGAGGGTGTCCTGTTTCTTTGTCCTCAGAAGTTTTCAAGACCCATATGGACCCTGAGTAACCTGGCCAGATCTCACAGCTGTCCTTGCTCTGAGCAGCAGGTTAGACTAGAGACCTCCTGAGGTCCCTTCCAGCCTGGAGTATCCTGTGGTCCAAAAATCAATGAAATGCTGTAACATTATCAGAGCTACAAACTGTAGCTTGGTGCATTACACGCATGCAGCAGCCCCAGCCTCACTTGGTATATAACCTATTTCCAAACAATTTCCTGACAATGGCAAAAAAACAGAGATATTTCCATTAAAAATTGCCCCACTGTGAGCAGTGATATCAAATGATGCTGCTGATTGCTAGGTCCAAAGTTATTTATTCCTAATTCTGCCAGAAACCTTCATACTTAAAAGCAGGGAAAGTATAAAAACTGGGTGGCACAGCACTAGGAAGAAGCCAGTCCCGCTCTTTGAAGCGGCCCTGGGGAGGACGGGAGGAGCAGCAATGGCTGCAGCATCCTCCGAGGGGGCTCTGGGGGGACAGAGGAGGAAAACTGTGACTTGCGTGCGCTGGGGAAGAGGAGGAGAAAGCCCCTCTCCAGCCCTGCCCTTGAATGATGGTGGCTTTGCGTGGTGCATGGTAATGACCCCCACATACTTAAAAGCTTTCACCTTCTAGTTTGGGGTGAGACAGGCAATCCATATTAAGATAAAGGTAAGAAAGGCCAGTCTGAAAAGGATAATTTATTTTCTCTGTTGCGCTTAGCAGTGTCTCCAACTCAGATGATTCTGCCGAAAAAATAAGTGGGTAATGAGATAAAAGTAGGAGGCGGTTCGTTTCCTATCCAGGCCATCTTTTTCCTCTCGCAGATATCTCACAGCTTCAAAAAAATTGTACGGCTTCAGCTAAACAGCCCTGGTTTTTCTGTGCATCCTCTGCATGAAAGTGGTCTCCGAGCCCCTAAATCAATACATTCCTTCCTGTCCCTCTGAGATCACTTATCTGCAGTTACATCGCTGCTCTTCCTGCAGACTGCTGAGCTCGTTGGTTTGCCTATTGAGCTGGGCACATCGCAAGAAAGCATCAGATTCCCATCCCCCAGCTCAGACTGCTTCGAAGGTATTTCCCTCTTCCATTGCAGCAAAGCCCCATCCCTGGAAGCTGCAACTAATTCTGCCGCTCCATCCCACTGCAAGGCTGAGTGTCGTCGTTAACAAGAAGGCAATTCCTGATGAATAAATAAGAACTTATCCACAAATAGCCCAAAGTGCTGTTAGGCTTCGCTACAAGCCCGTGCAGTGGAAATCCAGTGTCTATTTTGGAGGGTTCAGGCAGGGGCAGTGCTGGATCCCCCTCCTGCCCCTGGCTCTGCCCCACAGCCTTGCTGCACCCCCACTTAGTGCTACACCATCCTGCAGCGGGGAGCAGAGGTAACTGAAGATGCTTTTACTCCTTCCAGCAAGTTTTGACTACTGTTTCTGAGCTGTCAGATGACTTCAGGTTATACCATGATATAATGCTCATGGAGCCCCTGGGGAAAACTCTCCTGCTCCATGCATTTCCTTCTGGGTGCGTGCCCCGTGCCAGGGGATGCTGCTGGCCCCTCGGCTCTCTCCCCACAGCCCCGGCCCCTTGCAGGGCTGCGCTCGCTGCATGGCTGCTCCCAGGCTCTACAGCAGGGACGTGGAGTGGGGCCTGGATCGCTCACGGGCACGTGGCACACACCACGGCTTTCACAGAGCCGAATGGTTCACTTGCCTGCTTGTAAGGAGAGAGAGAAAAAGAAATGCATCGGTGTCACAGCAGTTTATGCAGCAGAGCCACATGTCATGGCGTTCCAGGGACGGAGGCAGCAGCTTCCCACCACCGCAGCTCTGAGCATCAGTGTGCACGGACAGACCCAGAGGTACCTTCAAATCTGGGAGCAGGGGGCGAGCGGGTGACTGCACAGCCGTAGCTCAGCCCTGGCCCTTCCCTGATGGCAGACAGGTTTGTCCTGGCACATCCCTCCTAGGGGTGAATTTCATCCTCAACACAGAAGGTTTCCTGAGTCATAGGCGTTGGCTGTGCGGTGAGAGGTTGGCTCCAGGAGGCTGTGCTGGCACCTACAAGCTTGAACATTTTCCCTCACCCTCGTAATTGACATAATTACCCAATTACAGGAGTGAGATGTCGACCAAGATTCATGTCAAAGGGGGAGCCAGGAGGATGGCTGCAGCCAGGTGAAATTCTGGCTGAAAAGCAAAATCCCTCGGCTGCGGCTTCTGCTTGAACACCAGGAAATTTCCCCTCGTCCCTGCCATTTCTCTCTTCTGTGTCCCTGTTTTTCACCAGGAACCGAGCAGAGGCCATATGTTATTTTGTGATTTCACGAACACAGAAAGCCCACCAGCGTGCCCTGGCCTGGCCCCGGGAGCTGGGCATGTCACTGCCACGGAGAGCGCCCCAAAGGCAGTGCGTGGGTGTCAGGGTGCAGCACATGCTTTGTCTCCTATAAACCATGAAGAAGAGGGAGAAAATCCGTCCCAGCGGTGTATTTTATTCACAGCAAAATTTTCTTTCATTGGCTATTTAATGCTGGCAGAGATGGCTCCAAATCAGAAGGTGCCTTGGATGTTCACGCTCTGCCTGCAGAAACGGGCACGGTGGGATGCAATGACTGCAGGTAATTGTTCCCTGCTTCTCGGCACAAAGTGTTGGCGTCTCCTCGGCACCAGCAAACTGGTACCGAGAAACACAAATGGGTGGTTGCAAATGCCACCGGCAGCGCTGAGTGTGTCAGCCACAGTAAAGCAGAGGAGCGCTGAACAGTGGCCACTTCCCTGCCCGAGGAGCGGCCCCTGGGTTTTGCTCATCTATTTTTAACGTACATTTTATTGAGACTTATATGTGTGCAGCGGTGCAGAGCCGCAGCCGAGCTCTGAAGAGAAGAAAGCATTTGGGCTTCTGGACAGGCTTCGCCGAAGATAAGTGGCCG
>NW_009224033.1:0-865 GCF_000690835.1 Fulmarus glacialis | reverse complement strand
TTTGGGTCTTCTGGACGGTCGTCGCCGAAGATAAGTGGCCGAAAGCAAGGTTCAGAGGGGCTTCTGACCCCTTCCCTGCCTGCTGCTGCCGGCATGGCCTCCGGCACCCCCCTGCCCGTGCTGGCCTATTGACCCTGGGGCTGGACACAGGAGGTGCTGGTCTCAGCTCATGTCTCTTCATGGTATTTTTTAATTTGCTTTTCAATCACTTTTGCTGCCATAGATCCAAAAGGCTGTCATCACCTGGGCAAAGCCTCCTGTGCCTTCCTCCAAGGAGAACTGGGAGGGGAGGGGAGGGTCGGGATGAGTTATCCTCAGGTAGAGGGGACGGGCTGCTCCGGCCAGACCCCGGCTCGTGTTCGCGGCGCGGCGTTGTGCGCGCGCTGTTCGGGAAGCACCCTTGGGTGTTCCCCTCTGGTCGGGCAAGCGGGGTGGGAAGGAAGAAATCAGAAAGCTACAGCTGCTGACAGCTCCTGGGGGCTCTGGGCTGGGGACCACCTGCACGTTGTTAGTGGTGTTTTCGCTGTCAGATGGAGCAGAAACGAACGCAGCAAGGGAACGATCGCTCTGCTCTTCCCCTGAAGTCGGACGCACCCCGCAGACAGGCCGTGGGCCGGCACAGCCTGGCAGGCAGCGGTGCGGCCCTTTGACAGGGGTGCGGCTGCAGTGGGGGCAAGTCCTGCACCTCTGACTCACTGCTCCGGGCCACTTGCGGCCTCCCCTCGATAAAATGGACAGAACAGGCTTTGTCCTGGACTCAAGTGGTGCACAGCTTTTTCTGCAAGGAAGGATGAGCTAAATAAGGCTTAACTGACTGTTTTTCAAGGAAGCTGAGCACGGGTGTCCTGGTTCCGGCTGGGACAGA
>NW_009224032.1:2701-3259 GCF_000690835.1 Fulmarus glacialis | reverse complement strand
CACCGCGCCGCACTGCTCTCCTCATTCCCGGCGTGGGGTTACCGTGCCTTCCCGTGGGCTGCCCCACTTCGGCACGGCCCCGGCCCCCGCTCAGGCCCGGGCAGGATCTGGCCGTTCCTCCCCATCCCTGCCTTTGCGCCACTCTCTTCGAGAGACGTGTCTGCAGAAAGTGCCGGGGCAAACCCGGCGTGTCCTGGCTGAAAGCACAGCCAGCACAGAGCATACACGGGGCTTTCATGGGTCGTCGTGTTACCGGTCCTGTTTGTGGTGTTCCTCATCTTCACAAACTAGCGAGAGCTAGGGAAGAGGGGGAGGTTCACACGCCCTTTTCTGACTATCGGGCTTTTTATATAAGGATGTGGAAATGCCATGTCACATGAACCTGGCTAAGGAGAAAGCTCAGTAGATCGCTAATCACAAAATCTTCACCACCCCCAGGGCCAGGCTGCGCTGGCGGTGCTCTCAGCAAGGGAAGATGAGGTGTTCTTCACATGAGGGCGGTGAGGCAGTGGAAGAGGTTGCCCAGAGAAGTTGTGGATGCCCCGTCCCCGGGACGGC
>NW_009224032.1:0-2644 GCF_000690835.1 Fulmarus glacialis | reverse complement strand
TGGTCTTTAAGGTCCCTTCCAACCCAAACCCTTCTATGACTCTACGATTCTATGAGATTCTATGATTCTAAGATGCTCCAGGGAGAGGACGGCGTACGCAGGTGCTGCGGGCAAGCCAGCGCTTCCCGTGGGTGTGGGAGAGGACCAGGGTCCGGCGGGGTTTACGCCTGCCCAGGGACGCCGCCCAGTCACGCCCTTGCAAACCCGCCTGCCTTACGGACAGGCTGAGGTTGTCTGGCGCGAACTCCCAGGGCTCAGCAGCGCACCGATCTTCAAAAAGAACTTAATTTCAGGTAGGCTGTGGAAAAAAGGTAACGCTTGTCTCTTAATAGCCATCATGAGGGGCTTACTCTCTGCTGCTGTCAATAGCTCATATGTTTGTCTTCTGTCTTGCTGATAGGTAATAATTTTCCAAGCAAGCTTAGGGAGCAGTGACTCTTTATTAAAACTAATAAGGGAGGGAGTCACGGGTTTTTAAAAATCACTCAGGAAATTATTACTGACAACTCTTTCTTGCCTCACTCCACAGAAGGAAAGCAATGAGAAGTTAAGATGCCTTGCATGATGTCAGCTCGTGGTTTTGCTGCCACATGCACTCGGGACATACGGGACTGATAATGCAATGTCTTGCAACAGTGACTTACATTGCAAATAAAACAGTCCTGAAACTTCACCTGGAGTAACAGAAGCTTCAAGTGTAAGTTGTTACAAATGTCTAATTTTGGCTAAATATGGCAGAAATTACATTTTAAGGAAATAACTAACTGTGAAACATTTTGGGTGCTTTTTAGCACCTGCTTAGGTACTGAAAATTCAAATCCCGAGAAAAAGTAGTGAAAGACAGCACTGACCCTGTGAAGAAGGAAGAGCCTAGCGCTGGCCTTTCTCCCGGGCACGTCACCCAGAGGTTCCACCAAATCCATCTTCTTCCCAGGTGTAAGAGAAGGGCAAAGCACAGCAAAGTAAAGCTGACCCTCTGCCCGGCTCACCTGGGGCAAACCCCTCCCGGTCTGCCCCTCTGCCCCGGGGAGCGGGGAGCTGCACCGCACAGGAGAGCTACCGACGTCTGCAACCCCCAGCCGTCAGCAGGCTCGTGGGTTTTAAGGGACCGTGATATAACATAGCCAGAGCTTTTTTGCAACCAGACCAAAAACTTCACCCATCAAGATTGTATCTCCTGATCTCACAGGTCTCTAAAAATACTCCTTATCTTGGCATAGCGCAGAACAAACCCTTTCTCTAGACGGATTGTTCTGATGGCTCACTGCCTGCACAAATCTGGACCACATTTCAGTCTGAATTAATCCAGCTTCCACTTCCCGCTGCTGCTCTTCACGCCACCTTCCCTTCCCGCAGCTGGAGCCGCGGGCATCCTCTGCCAGGCAGCCCCTGGAGCTTGGCGGGTTCGCCTGGATAGATGAGACCGACTTTCTAAGCGTCGTGCCTCGAGGCAGGTTTGCTGCATCCCTGGTTACTCTCACGGCTGTTATCCGGACATTTTCTGACTTTTAAATCTCCTTCCCGAGGAGCAGACACCAGACCTGGATGCAGCATTCCCGTGACGCTCCCGCTGGTTCTGCAGGGCTCACTGCACCTTTCCCAGCCATTTCTTCTTCCCTTCTAGACATCCAGTAGTTTTTCCCCACCTCGGCTTTGGCACGGCAGCAGGATCCCGGGCTTGGCCGTCTGCCGGGCAGCCCCTTCGGCACCACGCTGCACGGCCGGACATGCTCTGGCCGCGTGGGCACGGGCACACTCGGAGCCTGCCGGCGTATCGCTGCCCGCAAACTTGTTCCCCTCGTTATTTAATATTTTCCATCGCTTTACCCACAGCATTTATGGGAGCTGTGTGACATCTTTTCCCTCCCAAGCCCCAGGGTGGTATTTCCCCCTGCCCCATCCCACCGGGCTGGCCAGGTCCTCACCCCCTCACTGAGCCCCTGCTCCCCAGCTGGGAACGGCCGTGCCGGGCACTCATTTTGGGCAATACTTAGCCCAAAGTTTGCTGCTTCTGTTTCAGAGCTCAAGGACAGCCCGTGCGCCTTGTCCGTTTTGCAACCACACAAGCAGGTCTAATAACAGCGGTGACCTCTGCCCGTGCCTCAGCTGAGAATATGATCTCAATGAAGTTACTTTTATCAATCACGCTTTTAACCTAATAAAAAAGATGACGGGGGAAATGACATAAAGACCAGTTTCTTGCCAATATTGTTGCATTTCATACTATTATAACAATCTTCTGTGAAAAAAAGAGCACGACCATGTGTGTCCACATCCATTTCCGTCTTGAGAAATGTCGGCAGAAACGCTGCCTTATTACCCCCCGGGATTTGTCCCGCCGCGGGGAGCAATCCTTCTCCCTCCCTGGCGGGGGGTTTGCCTCGGTCGTCTGCAGAGCTCCTCCTGATCTTCCCCATGGTGGGATTTTCCCCCTGTGCTGTTTCACAGCTGGACTATCACAAAGATAGCGATGTGATTTCTACTTCACCTGCCATGAAAAGTTAAAGAGAGAGCCATTTTTTCCGGAAAATTTTGAAATATTGACGGTGTTGTCGGAACAGCAGAAGAGGAGGTCACGGTGGCTAAGGCACGGTGTGGGCATCGCCGAGAAGCGGGGCCCCGGCCCCGCGAGGCTCCCTCCCAG
>NW_009224031.1:2464-2692 GCF_000690835.1 Fulmarus glacialis | reverse complement strand
GTTCCCCCGTCTCTTCCATGCCTGGGGGACAACACGGTTGACTTTCGAGGTGGACACCGAACCTCCCGCCCACCGGCGTGACACTGCTGTGGCCGAGCTGGCGGCCCGGCACGGCGTGGAGGTGATCCAGGAGGTGTCCCACACCCTCTACGACACCGAGAGGTGGGTGCATGGCGGCGTCCCTCGGGGTACGGGCGATCCCGCCCCAGGCCCCAGCCGGGCTCGCCC
>NW_009224031.1:773-1462 GCF_000690835.1 Fulmarus glacialis | reverse complement strand
CTCCAAACCCCCCCAAAATGTCCCCCTGCCCCATCTAACCCCAACGCCCCACACCAGGGCCGGACAGGCTACCCCTTCATCGACGCCATCATGACCCAGCTGCGCACCGAGGGCTGGATCCACCACCTTGCTCGGCACGCTGTTGCCTGCTTCCTCACCCGCGGGGACCTCTGGGTCTCCTGGGAAGAAGGGCTGAAGGTCAGGAGATCTCCCTCAACACCCAATGGCATGAACTAGGCTCTTGGGGACCCCGTCCACACGCCACCGCCGTGTCCCTCTTTGAGGAGCTCCTGCTGGACGCTGACTGGTCCCTCAATGCCGGCAACTGGCTGTGGCTGTCAGGCAGCGCCTTCTTCCACCGATATTTCCACGTCTACTCGCCCATCGCCTTCGGCAAGAAGACGGACCGGGACGGGGCGTACATTCGGTAGGCACGAAACCCAAAGCCACAGAAGATGGAGGGGTGGCCTCCCTGGTGGCTTTGACCCCTCCCCGTAACGGGCCGTGCAGGAGCAGGCGGGCTGCCTGGTGGGCACCCACTACCCCCGGCCCATCGTGGAGCACGGGGCAGCGAGCAAGAGGAACCTGGGGCGCATGAAGGCAGCCCGTGCCCAGAAAGGTAACGAGCCCCTCAAGAGGGGCCGAGCTCCCCTCGCAACTCTGCCGCCACCCCGGCTGCCTCCCTCTCC
>NW_009224031.1:0-623 GCF_000690835.1 Fulmarus glacialis | reverse complement strand
CTGAGCCCCACGGGGACCGCCAGGCAGCCACCAGTCAGGGTCAGGCACCACCCGTCCCATTCCGACCCATTTTCCTCAACCACCTCCCTTAATTAATCCCTTCCCCTCTCCCACCCTGGGACTGACAACTTCAATGCTGCAACCACCCCAAAAGTCAATTCCCCACCCCAGGACATGCCCCAAAGGAGGGCAAGTCACCCGCCCCGGTGAGTCAGCACCACCTGGAAACCCCTGAGATGCCGGACTGTGCCCCAGAGGCACACACCGCCCGTAGACCTGAGTCCCCAAGAGGCAACAGCCTGCTGGATCAACCTCCCCCGCTGCCTTAGCTATAATATAATCATTATTAAAGGGAACAGACCAATTAAGCAAGCGCAGCTTGGTTCACAACATGCCTTGACCCACCAGCAGCAGCACCACGTTGAAATCCGTCGGCTTGTTTCGGCTACAGTCATCACGGGGAAGCCTGTGTCTTACTCAATTGCCTGCAGAGAGTATTAAGAAATGGGTTGAGGACAGGGTGAGTGCAAGGCAGGGTTAGAGCCAGCCCCTGGAAAGGTGTTCAGGTGAGAAAATAAGGCTACTGTTGTCTCTAAATACACCCACCATCAACACGTTTTATT
>NW_009224030.1:425-757 GCF_000690835.1 Fulmarus glacialis | reverse complement strand
AAAAGCCCCTCCAGCACAAGCACCCGCACCCAGGACACATTCCCGCTGGCAGCCTGGTGCTCAGCACAGCCTGCTGAGCTGTGGGAGGTGGCACGAGCTGGCACCAGGGACCCAAACCCAGCCCATCAGGGCCATCACCCTCCTGCGGTCGAACACCCTGCAAGGTCTCGCTGCAGCCCCGTCTCCTTGGTGCGAGGCCCTCTCCCCCAGGACCCCACTGGAAGGAGGATGCTTTGTGTCTGTGTTTAGCCCTTGCGTGGCAGCAGCACAGCGCCCTGGCCCCAGGGTGAGGGGCTGGGGCAGGGGACAAGACCCGAGGACCAGGCAGGAGT
>NW_009224030.1:0-385 GCF_000690835.1 Fulmarus glacialis | reverse complement strand
CACGACTGGAAGGATCAGTCTTTGTTTCGTTGGTTAGCCCTTGCGTGGCAGCAGCACAGCGCCCTGGCCCCAGGGTGAGGGGCTGGGGCAGGGGACAAGACCCGAGGACCAGGCAGGAGTGCAGCCCCGGGAGCTGGTAAGCCCAGGGAAAGCGAAAGCACACACGTGGGCACTGCCATGGTGGCCAAGGTGAGGTGGCACAGGGACGGACCGCAGCGTGGGTCAGGAGCTGCAGTGGGCACGGTTGGGGCAGAACAGGGCTCCCCGCACCCTTTCCCCCCGCCCGGGGCAGGACCCCCCCAGGGCCGGTAGCCAGAGCCCAGCTCTCTGCCGAGGGGGCCAAGCCACCCACCACCTCCCGGCCATGCCGTGACTCAGGACCAGC
>NW_009224029.1:30857-46731 GCF_000690835.1 Fulmarus glacialis | reverse complement strand
TTATATATATAAAAATAAAATTAGAGCATTAAAGTGGAAGATATTGCCTTCATTTCGAGGGGGGCCACCAGCCTGCACAGACCACGATGGGTTACAGGAGAGGAATTCCCAATTCAGCACCCGGTCCCTACATTTCCAACACACTGGGTCAGCATCCAGTGCGCATCGCTCATGCTTCAACGCACGCAGAGATGCTAAACGCCTGGTGCCACCTTGTCCCCAAACGGACCCTGAAAATCATTTGGGCCTCAGTAACCAAGATGCCTTCCTTAACGGTCTGGTATTTGTGAACTGCCTTACAGTTGTAATCTTTCGGTTTCTGGGATCACCTTACAACCACAATTGGATTTCAGAAACACGCTGCAACAGCCTGACTCCCAGCATTATACCAAGATGTTTTCTTAGCTGTATTTTCTGTTTAGTCTGAGTTCCACATAGTTTAGGGCTTAGAAAAAAAATACAAAAATAAAATAAAATAATCCTCAGGTAGTTCAAATAACCTCTGTGGCAGTATCCTCCGAGCAGGACCTGCCTTGCTCACAGCCCTGCCAAATTTGGAGGATTATTTGTCTCTGCATGACGCTAGCAGCACGGACTGCTGTGCTCAGTGCACGCAGAGCCCTGGAAACCCTCCCCTCCGCTGTGTCCCCAGGGGCCACCAGTATCCACCAGCAGCTCCCAAGAGCTCTTAGAGCAGATGTCTTTGAGACAGCCAGGAAAGGAGTATCTCTGCCCAAATAACCCCCAAGGCATCCTCCATGCCATGAGGATGCTCTTTCTGTATCAGAGGCAGCTAATGGCCGGAGCACTGACCTGGCCCTGAACGGTGTCCCTTGGATGCCAGATGACCCTGGGGCAACATCCCCCTCCTGCTCCGTGACCCGGTTTCCCCGGGTGTAAAAGGCAGAGCTGACATTTAACCTCCTGTAAAGTGCTTGAAGTTCCGCTGCGGAAAAACGCCGCCTCGCTGCTTTAGCACCGCGTTGCAAACCAGGGGCATTGCTGCCCATCGCCTCGGTCCCCTGCGTCCTCGGCCGTGCCCATGGATGCTGCTGCCAGTCCAAAGCAAGACGGTGCCAAACGTCTCTTCATCACCCACCAAGAAGTATTTTACGCACACTGGTTCACGCAACAGAGTTCATGGAAGATACAGCACAAACACCTTGCACGGGGAGGCACTTCAGATACCAGCTGGTTCGAATTTCGTGTGTGCTTGTGAAAATCAATCTTTAATGCCTTCTGCTGCCTGCAGCAGCTCTGATTTTTAAGAGAAATTAAAGCTCCTCTCCAACGGTTCGCAAGTATGCGGAGGATTTCCAGCCAGCGGGCTGGAAATAGCTCACACAGAGCACAAAATGACCATTTCTGTCACCAAGGCAGAAATCCCACAGCCAGACCTCCGTGGAAAGCCCCAACCCAGGCTAATCAATCCCTACCACAATCAGCCAAGGAAGACATTAAGTCTTCAGGCTGCCAGGGAATTGCCGGAAGCCCGGAATGCCGGCACCAGCTATAAAGACTAATTGACAACGACAGCAAAATTTGACAATATCCTTTCAAATTCTCCCTGTCAGCCCTGATGTGATTTAGGGATCCCTGAAGTGCTGAGGACGAGCTCCCTCTGCCGAGGCTGTGGCCGGTGGGACGTGGAGGGCAGGGTGCTCCTCAGCAAAGGGGACACAGCTTCTCCTCTGCCAGCATCTCCGGCTCCATCCTTACACGGACATCTTTCATATGGCAAGGCTGAGCTGGAACAGAAAAAATGGGTCATAGGATTAATTTGTACATACTGAGGCTATTGGAGAGGTAAGAGGCTGTCCCCACTTGTTTTTGGGGAAAAAAATCAAAACCTTTTGCATTTGGGTCCATCTTCCCCTGGATCATACCTCTGTAGCGTGCAGAGGCAGATGTGGGTTTTGTAACTGGAGTCAACTGGAAAGCTTGCAATGCCAGCCGCCCCGGTGGAAAAAATCCCTTGAAGACTCGCAGAGAGTCCACGAGCAGCCACAGACCTCACCTGCACGGGCTGTGAACCTCGCAGGACCCTCCTGGGCTCCCAAAAGAGCACAGAGATGCTTTCTGCTCCAAGGAGCTTCCACTGATTGAAAATTCAGCTGCTGTCAGAGAAACAGCCCCAAAGCATTTGTATCCAGCCAAGGCAATGGGAAGAAAAGGCACTTTTAAGAGCAGAAAGGACAGGCAAGAGGGAGGATTCAGCTAGGAAGGGATGCTTGACACAGCTGCCACCTCTGTTTTCAACACAGGTTGGTATCACCTTGCTGGCACCTCTTTACCTGCCCCGCCACAAGCTCTGGGACCACAGCAATGAGCAGACACCTTCAGCATCCCCAACACGCACCCACGTGCTTCAAAGCAGCATCCTACAGACCTGGGGGAAAAAATTTAAACAACCCGTGGGAGGCGGTTTGGAGGCTAGTTTCAACCCGTGACCCTGATTTCGTGCCTCCCCACTTTCCCTTCAGCAGCTGCCACCCAGCCAGCTCTGACCAAGCCTGTTGACAAAGCTGGGACGTTCAGAGCATGGGCTGCGTCTCCAGCTACTTACGCGGCCAAAGCACATCTCTGCTCCTTCTGCGTCATCTCCCCCCTTGCTCGCCCATCCTCCCCAATGCCCCCTGCTTTTCTCTCCCACAACCCTGAAAATGCCTTTTTTCGTTTTTTTTTTTTTTTTTAAGAGCCGCCTCATTGTTCCTGGCAGGATGGGCAGAGCGGCAGGCCGCACAATGCAAGTACCCTTTTCTCAGGATGTACGTTGGTCATCCCAGGGCAGGAAAATGCTTACGGTGGGGCTTCCTCAGCAAGCTGCCTTTGGCTCCTCACTTTCCCTCCCCCTTCCCAGCAGACTCTCACGCTGACCCTGGTTGTCTGATTACCGGCCACCCTTGGTAGGAACTCACTGTAGGCAACCGAAACGTTGTGCGTCATACGCAGCTTCATGCGAGATCCCTTGAATGTTCAACACCCACTGAGATCTATCACTTTCTCCAGGTAAATGCACCTCTCTCCCAAGACCGGCGCTGGAAGAGTAACCCCACCATGTCAAGAGTGTTGCGTCCATCTCATCCGATGACAGCAGCCTCCATCCTCGCCGACGTAACGCATGTAGACGCCGGTGCAGTAAACGAGTGCAGGAGTCCTTTCATCGCTTGCCAGCCTTTGTCCTTGGGCACGCATGAAACTCCTGGGCATCCTGAGCTTGGGGCCAGAACTGGTCTCCATCTGCTCAGCGGCCTGTGGAACAAAGGACTCTCTGGGTGTGCAACCCCACGCCCATGCTGGCCTCTGCAAATGACATTAAGTGGACGTATATAATTAGTTATTAGTACCGCATGGTTCAGAACAGCGTGTACCACTGCTGAGCGCAGCATCAGCTTCATGTCATAGACATCCTCCCTGGGGGCTTGTACAAGGCAAGGCCCTCACCCTCTCTCTCCTCCCAGACATCAGTGGGATGTGTCCTCATAAACCCAGATCTGAAGCGGCTTTTTGCATCTGTCAGGCTTGAGTTCACATCCTAAAATAGCTCGTGGTAAATCAGGTACCTGCTGCAGTCATGATACCAAAGCCCGGCCTATACTTCATGGTGGGCTTCTGCCATCGCACTCCCGTGTAAATCCCAGACACCAGATTTCTACTAAGCAGAGCAAATCTTGCACTCTGAGCAGTTCAGGGTAAAATACAGGCCATGTTTTCTTGGGACAGCCAATTCTGTTTCAGAGCTAAAGACCTCTTTAAGAACTAGCTGTCAATGCAGGTCATGTCAGCCTCTTCAAAAGCCAAAAGCATCTTCATGGCCAGGACCCAGCCCACTTGCAGCAGTGAGTGGGACCGGTGTGTAGTAATGTGAATTGCAAGATCTCATGGAGCTTGGCTGCAAGCATCGAGATCGAGTCTGTCGTAGAAAGACCACAAAAATGCAGTGGCTACCTCACCAAGGACTTTCTTCACACCTTCACTGCTCTTCACACTCACCCAGGGTGCATTTCCTGGGGAGGATTCATTTCCACCTCAGGACTCGTCCTTCTTCCCCCCAACCACCGATCTCTTGTTCACGCCTCACCTTCATCTCAGCATCACCACTGCTGCTGATGGCCACATGGACGTCCTGTGGGAAGCCCATGAGATGAGCGAGGCTTGATCCCTGTTTGGGGCAGGGAATGCAAGCGCAGGTGAGACCACGCAGTTCTCAGCGACTTTTACAATCAAGTAACTTCTGTGGGTCTTCGCAGGGGCTCAGCATCCAAGACCTTCCTTCATTTCATATCAAGTCACAGACCAGAAGACCTCCAGAGATGATGTCTCAGCAGAACATCTAAGCCTGCCCCCAACAGTGGGAAAGTATCAGTTAAAAATACCAAAGAAGTGGTTTGAATCCTTTTTCCTCTGAGGCCTGAATGAGCCTTCGAGAGGAAAGTGTTTCTCAGCGTCCTGACATCTGAATGTGTTGTTAAGGAAGAGGTGTGTATTGCATACACAGTAATTCATTTGGGCTTGAAAGCTACGAGTGGCGTTTTGAATGACAATTTGCTCACGGAGTCCATAAATACGTGCCATGATTTATCAGCCTTTGGTTAACATGGGAAACAGCCCAAGAAAGGGGTTTTGTAATTGTGGCTTTGCATTACGCATTTAATATCTGTTCTGTCCAATTCATAAGCTTGAGGAAGAGGAGGTGTTTGGGGAGAGGTGAGCGTAGGTCCCAGCAGTGAAAAGCGAGATAACTTTTTGAGTGCAATTAGCAACTTAACTTGCTGTCTGCGGTTACATTTATTTGATTAAGTGGGTGCAACTGCCTGGTGGAGTTCCCAGATTTTGGGGAGGAAGAGATGTTGGAGAGATGGGAGAAGGGAACCGGGAAAGCGATTCATTACCTCAAGTGTGTTCAAAGCCTAAAGTAACCCAGAGGAGCCCTGTTCCACTGGATGGGGCAGAGGCCAGCAGACATACTCATACCTTCATGAGAAGATGCATCCAACAGAGGATGGAAATTCTCAGCTCAGCAATGTCCAAGAGGCTCCTCAGGTTCCCCTGCATAAAATTGCTTTGAAAGCAGAAAATATCCACTCAGAGGAAACAATTCATGACAAGAGTTCATGGAAATGTTTTAGCCAGGTCCCAAAACCAGGGGACGTTTTCCAGTGTTGTCCATGCACCAGTTCAGACAGGCTGTAGAGACCTTCTCCCACCCAGAAGAGTGGGAGCTCACCAGGTAACTCCTACTTTTCACCATGCCGTTGAACCTCAGTCTGTTACATCCCAGCTAAGCACAAACAACTTGCTTCAAAGCTACCAAAAAAAATGTTGTCGTTTGTCCATTTAACCATCCAAAATCATTTCACTGCTTCATGATTTTGTGCACGCGGAGCAGAATGGCTGCAAGAGGACATAGCAAAGAGGCTTGCTTGGAGGCTTCCCTGGGGTGCTCCATCACTGATAAGAGATTAGACACATGGACATCCTTTGTGGTGTCTCAGACAAGTGCTGTAGCTGCTGGACCTTGGCTAAGCCGAGGAAGTCAACAGCTTTACAGGGATCTCGTCCAAGGTTTTTTTCTCAAAGCAAAACAAGAATATTTTCTGGAAGCATCAAAGACTTTTGCATGGAGAAATAAAAGTTTCCAACTTGCATTTGGTTGGAGCCAAACCTGTGTCCTCGTCCAGTGGGGCTGCTGAGGGGCAAGGGTTAGAAGGGAAACGCACTCAGCTCTGGAGGAAAGCAAGAGGAGAAATCAAATGGCTACCCACAGAAATAATAAAAAAAAAATCTGAAAGGAAGTTTCAGATCCCTCCTCATGACTCATGTCTGCAGCATTATTCACCAGAAATTATTCAAAACGTCTCTCCTGGCCCACGCCACTCTTCCCCACCTCTGGAATTCCCGCGCATCCTGCCCGACGGAGCGGCCGCGGCAGCACGGACCCCCGGCACCCGCCTTGCTGCTGCCTCCTCTACAGCACCGACCCCTCCAAAACCAAAATAACCCAGAAAAAAAACGCTCTCTGCCAGCTCTATAAGGAGAAAAACAGGGTACCCTTGTTTTTAGTATCTATTCAGCTGCTTAAAAGAGCAGGAAATTTGGGCCATTTGCTTTAACCATTGTATCTTCTGTTATTCATCAATTTTGGAAAACAGCCTCTAAAATTGTTTCCGGCTCCCCTTTCCCATGTAAATCACTCCAAGGTTTTGTGTTTTTGTTTAAAAAAAAAAAAAAAGCTAAACATTCTGTTGTTCACAGCAATATTTTTTCACTTCATTCTAATTTAGCAACTCCGTTGAGCTCTCCTTTCCCTAAAAGCCTGCAAACAGAGGAAGCAGTTCCTGCCTCCGGCTGCACGCAACCAGAAAATGCCACAGCTGAATGTTTTTTTCCTGTCCCCTTTTAATGCTCCGTCAGCTCCCTCCGGTAACGAAGGGGCATCGGTCAGTCCAGGGAATAGCCCAGGGAATAGCCCAGGGAATAACCCCCCTCCTGGAGATTTTTCCAAGTGCTGACTCTGCTTCGGACCCTTTGGAGAGCATCTGGGTGATAGAAAATGCTCTTTGCAGCCAGAGAGTGATATCGCCCTTTGGAAATTGCAGGGCAGATCTTGCAATGCTCACGTTCAAGTTTGGGGAGAAAATCTGGATTTTTTATATTTTTTTTCCAAACTCAAAGAAATTCCCTAGGTTTTGGGGAGAGATGCACAAAGGCAAGTGAAATTGGGATATGACCATACCACTCCTGACAGTGCGATACGCTCAGGAGACCCTGGCTCAGACGCTTGCCAAGGGGAAGAGCCAAGGTCGGTATAGATCAGGTTTAACAGAGAATCCCTTCGTGTTTACACCAGGGTCCTGCCCTGCTGATCTCAGACCAGGGTCTGCTCACAGCGCGTAGATATTTCACTTGCCATGTGCCTTGAAGCCCCAACTTCAAGAGTCATCTGAAAATATCAAAAAATATGTTGTTGGGTTTTTTTAAGCTCCCTTTAACTGCACACTGAGTCTCCCCCATTTCTCTTGCCCAAGGTGCAAGAAGACATCATACGCATCCCTGAGGAACCTGAACCTTCTCTAACCTTTCCCAGAAGGATGAGAGGAAAGCTGGAATATCTCAGCTGAGCGCTGCCAGGCTGTGTAGAATCAGGCCAGCCAGTTTTCAGATGGTTCACACACACAGAGGGGGGGAAAAAAAAAAAAAGAAAGAAAGAAAAAAAAACCAAAGCAAAAAGAAATATTCATGTTGCAGCTTTGGCTTCTGGAAACCCCTGGTTTGGTCCTGAGGGAGTCAGCCAAAACGGTGACCTCGGAAGTACGATGGGAATGTTGTCGGACGTCAAAGGAACGCGGAGCAGCCCAGCTGCAGCACGGAGCAGCACAGCGAGCCAGGAGCTGATGAGAACAAAGGTCCGACCACGCTGCAAACGCCCCGGTACGAGGGGACTGCTGTTTTCCAGCAAAAAGGTGCAGCCGAGGCTCCTGCAGAAAAAACAGTTCCTCGGTGGCTGCAGCCTGCACGAAAGCAGCCCATCAAACCCAACATCCATAGGGATGGATAAGAAGCAGGGTGACTGAATGCTTTGGGAAAGTATTTCCATTTTCAGCAGAATTTTTCAAGGTTTTAAGGAAGCTGACCCGACGCTTTGAAGCAAATAGAGAAAGAAAATCTAGTCGATAATTTTTTTGGCCAGAAGAAGTTTCTCAGAAAAATGTCCTGACAAAACAGAGCTCATTTTTGGACCAATTCCACCCACCGAAGCAGGTGCGTAAGCATGCTGTTAGTGAATTTACATCACGGTTGTTGCCGAAGGGAGAAGATACATAGGAAAGGGAGCTGGACCTTAGTCACTGTTGGGAGACACAGGTCAGACCCTGCAAACACACATCCTGAGCTGGTTACCTGCACGGAGCCCAGCTGTTGAAATACGGGCTGGTCGGGTACACGTTTCCTCCAGGTTTGCAAGCCTTCACCGGGTGATGACCTGCCGATGGCAGGTTACCCTTCCTTCCTTTTAGACGGAAAAATCCCCTGCTTTCTTGGAAGGAATAGCAAGAACGGGGGCCGGCAGCAAGCAAAAATTGGGAGGAAATTGCAATGACTTTTTTTTTCCTTAAAAGATTTCTTTGGTTGCTATAGGGAAAATCCAAGCCAAACCTCGGCCAACACCGAGAAATTACATTATGGATGTACCCCAGAAGTCATCACTGCTGCATCTGATGTTCAGCAGTTCCCTAGCCACACGATGGAGCACGACTTCATGCTGGAAAACCCCACTGATTACAGCGGCGTTGGAATAAGGCATCGAGTACCTCCAGGGCTTGGCATTAATGGATGAGGCCAGCCTCCGGCTGAGGATGCAGCCGGGCACGTTGCTGCAAGAGAACGTTAGCGTCAGCGCATTTACCCCAGTGTGTCAATACACATTTTTTATTCAACTCCTGATTTCCCAGGAAAGCGGAGGCCGGGCTGGATACTTTGGAGAGATAAGGGCAAAAAGGAGTCCCTGTAATCTCACGCTGACCTCAGCAACAGTGTCTCACTTATAGCTTCTCTTTAAAGGATATACGCATGTTGCAACTGGCCGCCTGGTCTGCCCCAAACCTCCTCCGCTCCAACTCTGTCTGCCTTAAGAGCAGGAGCAGGAGATAAGTGCTTAATGAATTAGCAGAGCACATAGTTTCCCTGCAGAAGCATCCCTCCGGGTTCCTGCCAGATGCCGAGCCTCTCCCCCGCGCAGACCGCCCTCGGAGCCAGCCCTGAATTATCGGGGGATTTCAGAGACTTCCCACCGCGGCACCTGCGCTGCAGACGAGGAACCTGCAACCTCTCCACCTCCCAAATGCAAGTGCAGCTTCTGGGCCCTATTTGCAAGGAGAAGGGGTGATGGTTTGGGGGGAAAAGCCCCGGGAGACCCCCTGTAGCCCCAGACCATGCAGAAAAAGGGCTCCACTGAGTTTAGGGCTCTAACGAGGGGCCGGGTTCGTTAATGCTCTGAGCAGAGGAAGGCATTGGCCTGTATTTCTTAGGTCACAGCGACAGCAGAGGAAGTCTGGCAGGGCCATGATGTGGGATGGAGATTGCTCTCCAGGGTGACTCCAAAAGGCAATAAAAAAGACAATAAGGAGAAAGATAATAAAACCCTCCAGCTTTTTATTTTCTCCCCCTAATGTCGGGCTTTTCAGGAAGGCCTAATGTTTGCCAACAGATTTACTATCCTCCAGGCGCAGGGTGCAAAGGGACAGCTGACGTTACTTGGCAGCTCCCGCAAAGGGCTGCGTAGCCGTCACCGACCTGCTGACTGGCAGCAAGGACCAGCCAAGGCAGCTTTACCACCGAGCCGATGAAAAATGGGCCACCGAATAGAAAGGGGGATTAGAAGTGTCCTTTCCCTGAAGAGCCCTGAAAGAGGATCAGCTCACATAGGACCTTAAATCAGAATTATTCCTGCGGGAGGCTGCTTTTTCTCCCTACAACAAACACCAGCTTGTTCTGCTGGGAATAGGAAGGGCCCTGGACAAACAATGTCACAACCTCGGGGCATCCAGCTGGCGCATCACCAAGCATCCTCGGGATGATAAAAGCTGACGCTGGCTTCTCCAAGGGCCAAGAGCGGCTCCAGTTGTTCTCCTTGGCCTCAACCACGTCAGAGCCTCCAGCCCTTGATGCACCCATCACCCAGACCCCAGCTCTGTCCCACGAGCTCACCCTGAGCATATATAGAGGGTAAAAAGCCTAAATCCCAAGCCAGCGCACAAGAGGATGGCTGGTACGCCTTGCTTGATGACCATCGCTCCTTGGAGGTCTTGGCTAGCCCCATGAGGATCCCGTTAGTGGGAGCCAGGAAAGCAGGACCTGATTTGCAGGGCTGCTCTGCAAGTCTCACCCACGTCCCCAGCAGTTTTGCATTTGCAACGCAAACCTGCGGGTGAGGAGGGACAGCAACAAATCCCTCCCGAGGAAGTATCCTTAAACGCACCGTGTCACCCGGACAGCTGGCACGGAGGTGACAGCCCCGTCAAGGCACCCTGATAACAGTAACTCCAGCGGCTTCTCTGTCAGAATGTTGAATTAAGACTGTTTGAACCAGCCTCAGCTATTGCAACTCCTGGCAGGACCTGCGACAGTCAGCGTAATTTATTGTTTCTGTTGCATGCTCGTTTGTATTCCCAAGCAGCCTTGGGGAGTAATTTCTCAATGAGTGGACAGCTGCCGGGGGAGAGGAGCAGAGCCGGGAGCCTGAGATCGGGGAGAGGACGTGGGGAAGCCCAGGCAGGACGGCTGCAGCAGGACCCATGGACATGGAGAAGCCGCGGACAGGAGCCCCAGGAGCACCATGAGATGAGGCATTACTGAGCAGCAAAATTTTCAGTGGTGGCATCCACCCAATTGCTTGAAGCTCTGCTTCTCTGCCAGGGCCACCTGGCTTTCATGGGGCAGCAGGGTCCAGCAAGTAGAACCCATCCATACCAGGGCAGAAGCTGGACTGGATGAGACCATATAGACCAATATTGCCTGCAACAAAGCAGGGAATAGGACAATCATATACCTGTCCCTAATACTGTCCCAGCCTTCAGCTATCTCAGCCCCCTTGAGATGGTGCATCCCAGTGGTTCAGAAATCACATGGCAAAGGCATAAGTAGCTCTGTGAGCCAGGAAGCCATGAAGCATGGCTCCCTGTGGCTCTCAGTCTCGTGGCTGGCTTCTCTGGTGGCTAAGATGATCCATGTTTTGGGCAAAGCCTTTTCCGCGCTGGGCTGTTCACACTCCTCCTTCCCCTGCAGGGTCTCTGGTATCTCACAGGGGTTGTGCTCAGCCTGGCTCCCTGCGCAGGAGATAAAAGTGATGTTCTTCTCTACCCACTCACCCACTTTCAAAAATGCAGAAGAACCTCTGGTCTCCAAAATCTCCATCCTTCCATTAAACCCCACTCAAATTGGGTACCAGATCTGGAAGCGGTGAGGGAGCGTGGGAGGCTTGAGTCAAGCCTGGACACCAGTGCTGCACCAGGACAATGAATTTCTCTCATCTTCCCAAGCCCAGGCTGTCTGAACCCGGGTGCTGCACATTCCCGTGGGATGCTCTTGGAGGAGAATCAAGTTTGCGGGTCCAACCCTTTGATGATGATGCTCCGATGCCAGCAACGTGGAGGGGTGGGCTGGGATATGGGATGCGGAAAGAGAAAAAAACATCTTGTGAGAGGAGTTTCTGAGTTTTGCTTTCACCCTGAGGCAGTCTGAACAGTTGGCACTTCACTTTCTTCTCTTTTTCCCCTTGGAACAAGAATGCCTAAATATATATATTAGGAACCATTGGAATGTTTTGTTCCAGGACGATTGAAATATTATGCTAATATTAGAGGTACTGTGTGATTATAGAATTACATGAACATCAATATGAAATGAGAAGGCTCAAACGGGTCTCTCTTTCATATTCTTCTCTCGACATTTTTCAGTGAAACGAAGGCATTTCCTGCAAAGGATTCGATTGCAGCAAAGCTATTTCCAATGGAAAGCTGCTCTGCCTGGCTAGCGCCAGCGATGGGGAACACAAAATTAGGTGGATAATGGCCAATATCATGACTGCTGGTAAAAACACGGCACATGGATTGACCAAGCTGTGCATTACTGACTGCTCTGGAGGAAACTCCTCAAAGAGCTAAAAAGCAAACATTTGTCCTCATTCAAGACAAAGAGAATAATTCCTGGGTTTATTCTGCTCTGTTCTTTTGGGGGGGAGGTTTGGTTGGTTTTTTTGTTGGTGCTCTCCAATCAGTGACTAACCAGAAAGCCAAAATCCCTTCCCACCTTCCTTGCAAAGCGCGGACGCAGCAGACACCTTGACCGTGTTTGCTGGATGTCCCACGGCGAGATGCCTGCACCACGCCATCTCATTAACGCACTCCAGAAACGCTGCCAGAAATGCTTTATAGCACTGAATATTGGGAAACTGGTAAAAGACACCCAAGGAAAAAAAAAAAATCCATCCTTTTTAGCTATATGGTCCCGTCCACAGTTGAAAAACACATTAATCTTGCAGAACATGGCCAGCAGACAGGAGCCAAAAGGTTGACACTGGGGTGTGGTGAAGGGGAGACATATTTACATGCTATTGCTCAGCAGGTCACAGCAACAGGATGCTGATAACATCCTGCAAACTTCCTCCCTCAGCTGGCGTGGAAAAAAAAAAATGATGGCCCCAAGGCACATAATGACCAGCCAACCATTCACAAATTCACCTTCTGGGAACCTTGCATTTCAGAGCAGACTGGCAGACGCGTCGCTTTTCTCTCGTTATAAAGAAGAGAACTTGTAAGCAAGGAAAACAGGGCAGAGGCAGCAGCGAGCTCTGCGGCCGGCAGGACGATGGGGCGATGGCTCAGCGAGCGCGGCGCTGGCACGGTCACTCCTTTTATTGTTCCAGATGTATTTTAAATTGACCAGCGCTAGAAGAGAGGCTTTTTAATAGCTGGGTTTACACGCTTTCCTTGTCCTCTAGACAACACAGTTCAAAGAGGTTCAGAGCCGCGTTATGCTCTCAATGGCACCAATATAAATCCAGATGAACTTAAAGCAACAGGCTTAGCAGCAGAGGCACTGTGGACGTCCACAAAAGGCAGGGAGAGGAGCAGATTCTCACCGCCTCCGACATCTTTAAAATCCATAAAATTAATTTAATTTAGACTTTGACAAGAGATACGCAGGATTTCTGCAATGCGGTCAGGCTCGTGGTGGGGGGCAGCAAGAGGAAGATTGTTTGCAGAGAGTATCGGGGGGATTTTTTTTCTCCCTATCCAAATGGAAGGACAAAGACATCCTCAGAAAGAGAAACAAAGCTTGCCTGCAAAGAAAAATGGCTGAGAATAGAAATCAAAATTTATCTCATTTTGAGCAAAACAATTTCCTCTGACAAAGGCACTAAATCATAATCCACTCCAATCATGACACTTGCTTGGTTTTCAAACCAAGGGAGGATGTAACAAGGATCTCCAAGAGATGCCAGAGGCATTCACAGACCCCAGGGAAGGGACTCTTGCTTCCGAGCATGACCCGTTTCCTCCAGAGCGTGCACAGCCCGTTTCCAACCATTTCTTCCCTGTATTTAACTCTCCCCCCTAAAATCCTAAGTATCAGTTACAAGAAATCTCCAGTTGCAAGAGCTCATATTCAAATAAATAATCTGTCTTCTGGGCAGGTAGGAAAGCCAGAGCCAGGGTTATAGACATTTTGGTTATGCTCCTGCTAATTTTAATCATCAAGGGTTGCCCTTCACCCTCGAGCAGGGCCCTGCTGAGCTGGTCTGATTACACCTATGCCACGGGCTCTGCTTTCATTTATTTGCTCTGATGATATGATTACCGGGGTGGGATGGGATGGTGATGCTACGCTGGTGGGACCACCACCACGTGTAACATAACACGGGGGATTGCCCCACGAGGTGGGGTCTGGGAAGGAGGCAGGAGGTTGCTCCGGCCAGCCAGGACCCCGTGCACGATGCCGCACGAGCCCGCAGCCCTTCGGCCTCGGCTCGCGCATCTTCACTGAGCCCCAGCAAACCTCCTCTCCCTAAGGCAAAATAAAAGTTCATTTGTAAATACGCATTCTTGGAGTCTCGTTCTCAGTTCTGGTCTAGTTTGCCAAATTCTGGAGAACTGAAACATAACCACACCTCTTTGTTATACACATAATATATACGCCTATATGCATGTGTGTGTATATATTTCCTTTCAATAGTAAAGCTGCATTTTGGAGCAGATCCAGCATGCCGTCCCCGGCCCCCGCACTTTTGGAGGGGGTGCCTGCACGCTGCAGCATCTCACAAAGCCCGCTCTGTCATTTTTACTTTCCCCTCCCCAAAATACTTCTGCGAAAGCGAGACCTGCCCTGGAGCAAGTCTACCTTCTGCTCGGCCACTCAGAAGGAATTTTTTTCTTTGTAGGAAGCGTGGCCATTTATCTTGGCAGGCTCTCCATCGCCGGCCTGGCACGCAACCTCTGCAAAACAACACCTCGCTCAAGTCACCCACGCAGACAGGTAGTGGGGCTGTTTCACCCATGGAGGGTTTCCAGCTCCACCTACGCGCCTGCACCTATTGCCGCCCGGCTCCTGGATGCTTCTGGTGGAGGGGCTGCAAAAAGAAAAAAGCCAAGGTTTGCAAGGAGAGGGGATTTTCACCCAAGTTGAGGAAATTGGGTGGTGGTACTGCACTTTTTCTTGCTTTTGTGACATCTTTTGTGTCCCCACACATCCGTTTTGGGGTTTAGCCAGCAGCTAATGACGACTCTGCAGTAAGCAGAAGAAACCCCCACCACCAGCACCAGTCCCACATCTTCCTCCTCCCAACCATCAGTCCGTGTTGAGAACGTCTCCCCTTGAACTCATCACAGAAAATAAAGGACTAAATGAGGCTCCAGGAGTAGCAGAGCTGATACCATCTTCTGGGGGGTCACCTGCTCACCGGGTTTCTCTTCCTTCAGCTAAAACTGGGATCACAGCAAGCCCAGTAAGCGCCAACAAGCTGGGGCTCACTCCCCCTCAGGCTCCTTTTTCTGGCTGAAGCCCCAAGCGACACCACGATTTGTCCCGTTTCTTTTTCATGTCATCGTTCCCGGAGTGAGAAGAGGGAAGCAGAGCTGCAGGGCAGCCAGACCTGCTCACGCAGACCCAAGCAGGAGCCCTGGGGCAAGCACACGGGGACCAAGGTGGCTTCCCAAGCCCAGCAGCTCCTTGCTCCCACCACAAGCTCGTAGTGCAAATCCATTCAACAAGGATTTGGTGCAAAATGAATGCAAAGGTAAACGAAAGCTTTCTCCGCATCTGCGCCAGGTTTTGCTGCGTTTCTGGTCATCGGCTTCCAGCCACAGGTATTTTGAGAGGACTTTTGTTACAGGTTCCTGTTCTTTAAGGGCCAGAGCCTCCTGGGTTCTGCATGCAATGAGCTGGGAGCAGCAGGGAGTGAGGAGCGTGATGGAGAGTGTTTCTTATTGTGAAAACTGGATTTAATAAAAATAAATGGCTTTGGCAGCTCGAACATTCCCCACTTGCTGTTTTAATTCCAAAAGAGGTGACATAAACAGTAATTTCATCTGCCTCCTTTCCCCCCCCCTACACTTACCCAGACTAAACGCAGCCAGGGAAGAAAAAAATCTCATCACTGAGAAATGAGCTCAGATCAAAAAAAAAAAAAAAAAAAGGTTTTCCTTCTGATTTGGCCAAGAGCAAAAAAATCCAGGAGAACAGAAAGGTCTCAGGGGTTGAAACTGGGATCTGCCTCCTCCCAGTTTTGAAATGGCCAAGAAAGGTCTCTGCTGAGAGGTGAGCTAATACGTGAGTGCCGGGGAGCTCAGCAGTGCCACGTGGCCCCAGCACCCCGGGGAGGTGCAGGTCCTGGGGACCCTGCCCTGGAACACCCTATGGCTATAGGGGCAAAGCATCCCCAGCAATGCATAGGGGTTACTGCAGCATCAGGAGCTCCCGAGCTGGGTGCCTGCCTTCACACTTTCCCCTTGGAGAAGATGCTCCTGGGGTCCTCCAGCTTCACTGCACACAGGTCCTGCTTTCCAGGCAGGATCAGAGCTTGGAAATCTCTGCCATGCTGGGAAAATAACTTCTAAGAAAGGGCTTTTTCAGATGCTCAATGGTCATGGATGCTGTTGTTCCAAATATAAGAATAAGGCGCCTGTAGCACACCTCTCCCTTGGGCACAGCGTTTGCAAGGGCGGCAGGGGGAGAAGGGGAAGCTGGAGTCTCGAAGGGGGGAAATGCCAAAGAAACCAATCTGTGGGCATGAAAATGAGAATTAAAGGAGAATAAAATAAAAGGGGAAGGTGGAATAAAAGGAGAAGCAGCTTCTTCATCACCGTCCTGTTTCCTTCCC
>NW_009224029.1:30319-30799 GCF_000690835.1 Fulmarus glacialis | reverse complement strand
AGACTCAAGAGGCAGAACCAGAAGATGCTCATAAGCACTGGTGGGGCTGACAGGAGCGGGGCGAGGGCTGAAGAGCAGACAGCCCGGGGCCAGGACCCGGGCACCCACAGGCCCCCGAGCGGCACATGGGAAACCCTGCTTCACCCAGGCACTTGCAGCACATCGATGCAGCAAGGAAAAGCGCAGCTCCGCGAGCTCGCTTCTGCTCTGGATGAAGCAGGGTGAGAGGTTTAAAACCTCAAAAGAGAGTTCGCTGGTCCGGCCCATCCAATGCATCCATCTCTGATGCCTTGCACTGAGAAAGTCCCAGGAAAGAGCCATTTCCATCCACCTCCACCTTTCCTCGGACGGCTGGCAGCAGAGCGATGCTGCTCAGCTCGGATGGAATTAAAACCCAGATGACTAAAAAAAAAAAAAAATCATATAATCATAGAATGGTTTGGGTTGGAAGGGACCTTAAAAATCATCTAGCCGCACTGC
>NW_009224029.1:8690-30003 GCF_000690835.1 Fulmarus glacialis | reverse complement strand
GAGAGGCTTCCATCCCCCTGATCATTTTTGTGGCCTCCTCTGGACCCGCTCCAGCAGCTCCATGCCTTTCCTGTGCTGGGGACCCCCGAGCTGGACGCAGTACTGCAGGGGGGGTCTCACCGGAGCAGAGCAGAGGGGCAGAATCCCCTCCCTCGCCCTGCTGGCCACGCTGCTGGTGATGCAGCCCAGGACACGGTTGGCTTTCTGGGCTGCGAGCGCACGTTGCCGGCTCATGTTGAGCTTCTCATAGTAATCTCTTGCACAGAAACGCAGTGCCCCAGCCCTTTCATGCACCGAAGGCGTTAGGTCTCTGCAGCTGAACTTCAAGCCCCAGGAACACGATTGTCACAGAAAGGGGAAATGGTTGGGGACACTGTCCCTATTGCTATCTGTTTCTTTTGAGCGCCACCCAGCCGCTAGCTGAAAAGTGAACTTTCCTCTGAACTCCATTCCTCGCGCCAGAGGGAGCTTGTCAGCCCCTGCCTCGCTTCCCAGCACCCCTTATCTCCCCCTGGAGCTTTCCTGTTTACATTTCCCATTAGATTGCTGTAATTAATGCAATAACAGCAGATACCGTTTGGGAACGCGGCTGGCTACCACTCGGCAGAGGAGGGCTCAGGGCTGCTCGTAGGGATGAGCAGCGGCTCCTGCAACACGGCTTTGCAGCTGCTCAACTCCATACCTGGAGATGCTCCCTGAGCTGCACCAGTGCACCTCTGATCCCAGAAAGTTGGGGTGACACCCCCCTATAAAGCTGATCATGGATTTGGCTGAAGATTTATTTCCAGTGGGAAGAAAGCAAGCAACCGAGCCCCTCTCTAATGCCCCCGGAGGGGTCTGGGCGTGCAGCAGGGGAATAGATGCAAACAGCCCCCGTGCTGGGGGTGCATTTTTGGCTGCACACCCCAAAACCAGCTCCAGGGCTGAAGCTAGCCTTGGCACTAGGGGAGCACCTTGGGGCAAGGCAGCGGGTACTGTAAAACATTGCAAACAGAGGCTCCCTGCCTCCCACCCCATTAATCCTTCAGAGGTGCAGTTAATATCCAGCGTACAGAATAGCACTGCAGATATTTGCACCGCTGCATGGCATAACGCTGCCTTTTCTCAGAAAATGGCCAATTTTTCCCTATTTATCCCCTATCCCAATTCTGCCCTGCAGACGAAAGCGGAGGCACTGGGCAAGGCTGCTGGAGTCTGTCCGGTCCCAGGGCAGGGGAGGGAGGATGGGAGGAGTACTGTATGCTCAAATACAGCCTTTACACATTTTCTTCCACTCCTATTTCCCCAACTATCTCTAATTTTAAACAAAATGGGTCACAGGGAACCTCCGCTCTTGGTCTAAGAGTGGGTGAGGCTTAATTACCACCAGTCATTTTCTTGGAGAGAAGAAGAAGAAGAAAGAGAAACCTGCCCCGACTTCCCTGCACCCCTCATTTCCCCCTCCCCTGGGAGAAGACCCCATTACTCCGTACTGCTGCTGCGGGTCCCGATAACAGCCGATGCCGTTCCCTCTGATGCCGACGGGCAATCGTCTGGGGGAAACCGGAGTCATAAACCCCATCCCTCGCCCTTAATTGAAGGCGAGCCCTGTGCAGATCGCTATCGGAATCAAAGCCCCCCAGCTGATGTATGGGCTGGGCTGTGTGTCAGGGACCCTTTGGTGGAAACAGCCCCCTCGCTGTTATATGGCACCCAGGGGAACTGTAGCTATCGGCTTTCCAGACCTCTCGAGTCCTGGGGGATTTAGTGGGGGGGGGTCAGAGGGAGGCTGGGAGCTGCAGCACATCTCTGCTCCCCCTCCTCGACACGTAGGTAGCAGGGTAATAGGTGCTATATAAAAGCCCAAGAGCAGGGCGGGGGAGATATGTATCTTCAAGGAGGGAGGAAATTTAGCAGGAGGGCGAAGTAAAACAAGGCGAAAAAGGGGAAGGGGCGGGGGGGAGCAGGCTTTGAAATCAAAGCCCTGGTTGATCCCGTCTCGAGGCTGGGAGGTGGCCTGGGGAGCAGATGAGCAGGGAGAAGTGGGCTGGGAGGTGAAACCTGCCCCTGGGATGTGGTTATTATTAATACATCTTTTTGGTGGGGCAGACCCAGAAATCAAGGCAGTCTGGCTCCTGTGCCCCGGCAGAGCCAGAAGCGCCTGTGCTGATGATTTCCAAGCAGGTCTCCTTAAGGAAAATCAATTTGGCCCCGGTGCCTGTGAGCTCTTCTGCTTAACTGGTAGCCCCAAAAGCATCGATACTCAGCCTTTATCAACATAGGGCAGAAGCAAAACAGACATAGGCCCAAATCTGGAGAGAGGGGGAGAGCATCTCATGCCTCAAAATCCAGAAAAGGACAAAGCTGCGTTCTGGTCTTGGCCCACAATATTGATTTTCTCACTAACTGGCCAAATTACACACATATACCCTGCAACATTACTGCTTGGCATGTGCTTCTCTCCAGACTCCATTTTGCTAGCACATTCAGCTCATTTATTTTTGCCTTCCATGCAATAAATTCTGCTCATTTGCTAAGCGTGATCAAAACAGACACCGCAGTCTGCTGCCGTTCCCCAGATTTCTTGCCCGTGGGTGATCTCTCGCTCCTCTATCGCTCGGGGACCCTTTGCAGCTGCCAGCCGCTGCCATGCTCATCCCCAGCATAAACCTGCCACCTTTCACTTCAAGCACCGAAAACAACATTTCCCTTTTGAAACCCCATCAGCTGCCAAGGCAGAAGGGCTTGGAAATAACCCCCCTCACTGCTCTTGCTTGCCGCGCTTGCATATGTTCCCCAGCTGGAGGATTTGCAGCTTGCATGTCAGCAGCACTGACCCCGCTGCAGCTCCTGACCGAGCCCCCGCCGCCGGCGTGATTTGCGGCACGCTGGCTGCCCGAGGGTCGCTGGTTGTGTGGGAAGGGAATTAACCTATTTGCAAGGATGAGCAAGGGAATTGCTGATCTTATTTTCCCTCTCTCCCCCTGGCTCTGAGTGCAATGCACCTCCCCGAGAGCTCTGCAGCAGCCTTAACTCCTCTGGCTGGAAAAAGCATGAACCATGATCCTTGCTGCTGGGGCAATAAATATTCCCCCCCCTGCACCCCCCCGCACAGCAGGGTCAAGAGCCTGCAGGTCAGCCCAGACAAGCTGAGGATGCTCGTAGCTCGCTGCCCTGCTTGCCTCCAGCCAACACAGCTCACAGCGTTTTTCCTGCACGTCCCCCGGCGAGAGCTGCTGCCTGCTACCGATTTAGGATGGCATCCAAAATCTGCTGGGGCAATAAATATTCCCCCCCCTGCACCCCCCCGCACAGCAGGGTCAAGAGCCTGCAGGTCAGCCCAGACAAGCTGAGGATGCTCGTAGCTCGCTGCCCTGCTTGCCTCCAGCCAACACAGCTCACAGCGTTTTTCCTGCACGTCCCCCGGCGAGAGCTGCTGCCTGCTACCGATTTAGGATGGCATCCAAAATCCCTTGGAGCCAACGGCTCCGGCTGTGCCAGGAGCAGAGGCTCTGCTGTAACAAGGGAGAGGGCAAGGACCAGGAGTGTGACATGCTTTCGCGCTGCCCGTGCCCTGCCTGTCGCTGCGGGGAGATGCTCTCGCGGGTAGGAAGCAGCCTTCGGTGGGGCAGCTCCGTTCTGCCTGCGCTGGTTGCTAAGGGCAGCCTGGAGGAGCTAAGCTGCAGGCAAGCCCTTGAGGATGTGGTGAAATTACACAGCCCGTTTGATGAAATCATACCCTCGCTGGCAAATGAAAAATCCAGCAGCACAAAAAATCCTGCCTGGGGGCTCTAGGATTAGATTAAAAACACAGCGGCCACTTGACGCAAAGCACCGATTCAGTATAAATTCAGGCTGCTGGTTCACAGCTGCCCATTCATCTGTGTGCTTGCAGTTCTCGTGCCAGATCAGGAATTGTCTGCACCACTCCACCCTCCTCTCCCGGGCATCGCCACTGCTCCCCAGGCAGCATCATACAGCATGAAACTGCCACACACTCAGCTCAGGGGCTCCGGTTAATCTAGCACCCATGACATGCACAGCACTCAAGGCCTGTGCAATATCCAAGACATGCATCCGAAATGCATGCACAGCACCTGAGATGCACGCAGCACAGCATCGGAGACATTCACAGCACCCGAGATACATGCAGCACCCTCGATGCATGAGCATAGCATCTGAGACACAGATGTATAGCACCCAAGATGCATGCAGCACCCTCAAGGTGTGCAGCACAGCACCCTCAAGGCGTGCAGCACAGCACCCGAGACATGCACGGCACCCTCAACATGTGCAGCACAGTATCCAAGACACACACAACACCCAAGATGAGTGCAGCACCCTTGACAGATGTAGTGCAGCACCCTCAATGCATGCAGCACCGCATCCGAGACACAGATCCAAGATGCACGCAGCACCCTCGATGCAAGCAGCACCGCATCTGGGACACAGACCCACAGCACCCAAGATGCGTGCAGCACCCTCGATGCTTGCAGCACCGCATCCGAGACATGCCAGCACCCTTGATGCACGCAGCACACTCGACACGTGTAGTTCAGCACCCTCAATGCGTGCAGCACAGCACCCGTAACACACACCGCACGCAAGATGCATGCAGCACCCCCGACGCGTGCAGCACAGCACCCAAGAGGAAGGTCGGGCCCGGCGTGTGGATCGCTCTCGCTTTCACTAGAGGGAGGCAGTCTCCAAGAGAAGCTGGACGAAGATCTCTCTGGGCAGCCGGAGCTTTCCAAGTTGCCTGGAGAGGGGACATGAAGCAGCCTTGGGAGGGTCCGTGCCACCATCCCTGTGCAAGGCATTTCCCTCGGAGCTGCCTCGGATCAGCCCGGATCTGAATCGGCGCTCCCCAGGACAGGGAGAGGCTTTGGCACGAGCCGTGTAGAGGCTAAAGGAGAGCTGGACTCAGTCCGGCACTGTTTTGGGTAGTGGTGCTCCGTTGCCCTTGCCTCCCCAAATCTCCCTTGCGTCTCTCTCCCAGGTTAACCCCCCCCATTCCCAAAGGCTGGCACATCTCGGCATTGCTCACCCAGGGACCTTCCTCCGGCCGCTGCAGACCCTCCGCGGAGAAATCCGGGTTTAGCTGAGTCCTGTCTCGGTCCAATTTCATACTGCTGTTTCCTTCCATTCCGTATTGCTCAGAGAAAAGGCACTGGGATTCATCCTGTATGAATTAAAGCAGGAGTGGAAAGTGCTTTGAGATCAAGGTCACGCTAAGAATTGCTCAGATGTGGTTCACACCAGCACAGAAAATAGCGGCTCTCCTAAATTTATTACAAAGCAAAGCACCCATTACAACCGGGCAGTAAAACTGCAAATCCCTGTGCTAACAGGCAAGCCAAGGCAGGCAGGAACGGAGGAATAGCATTGATAAATGCATCTTCCCACTGCACCGGGACTTTCTGTAGGAAAAGATAACTGTGGAGCAGCCAAGATGTGTGTGACTGGCAGTTTAAAGAGGGTAACACAGGCAGAAAAGCGGAGAATTCAGGCTTTTGCCTTCATTTCTTCTCCAAATCACTTTGATTTGGGATGGGTTTTAGCTGGGACATTAATGTTTTAAAAGTTTCATCTGTTTACGAAGAGTATTATTCATACCTGCTACATAGATGTGCAGGTTTTATGTAGAGGCTTGCATATAGAAAACACAGTACAGTTATATCTAGAAATGAAATATAAATGCCACCGTTCTTAATATGTTTTTAAAATTGTTCCCTTGATTTTGAAAGGACAGTATAATCTCTATATTAAGTTATTTCGAAAAATACCTGCTAGGCTGGGCAACTTGTTATATAGTCACTTAATGATTATATGATAGAGAGATAGACCAGCCAGAGGGATAGAGTATAAAGAGTTACAAAGACCTGATCCAAAAGTCCTTTCTTAAAACATTCAGCTTTGCATCTAAACACTGTGTTCTTCTGAAGCTTTGTAAAGTAGTCTGGAATAAAAACAGATACCTTAAAAATCAATATGGGTAGATAGTTCCACTTCCCCTCTCGCCCTAGGGGAAGAATTAGAAAGAGCCCAGTGAAGGAATAAGTTAAATTTTTAAGGAAGTTTGAGAAAAGGTTAGATTTTGAAACCCCGGAGTGCCTTCTTTAGGCTGATTTAGGGGAAAAAGCTGAGTTTCTGCTTTCTCGTTAGCACTCAGGGTGACATTTTTGCTGCTCAGCTGCCAGGGCAGCGTCTCCTCCAGCCGAAATCTGTGCAAAATCCCTCCCAGCACGGCTGCCTAAATGGGTTGCTAATTTGGGTTGCCCATTTGCGATGCCCAGTACCTTCAAACAGCTCCCGACGTGCTCCACATGCTTCGGCGGCTGCGTTTTGTTAAAAAAATGAGATGCTAAAATACGCCCGGCGCTCTCCCAAAAGAGTGCAGAAATAGCTGAATTAGCGGAGCCCTGAGAGAGGTCGTTAGGAGCTGACCTTATTTTATGACAGCTGTTTATCTAACGAGACAGGAGATCGCCCAAAGCTTAACTCCGGGCAAACGGCACAGCAGAGCTCCTCTCGCCTCGCTGCTCCTTCCCGCAAACGTGGGGCTTGCCAAAAACGTATCGTTTGGTGCATATTTAGCATCCTAAATAGCGTGCTGCTAATCGGCAACAATAAATGGGAAAATATGATTTAATCTCGACAAGGAACTCCCACGGAAACTGTGTTTTCTGGCTCCCAAGGCATTCTAATACAATATTCACCTAAATCACCGTGTTTAAGCATCCATCTGTTACAAGCGCTGCTTAATATAAATGGCTCAGAAAATTCAAAGGGGGATTCAGATTCAAAGTCTCCCAGCTGTGAAGGGATTTCTTTCTCTGAATGAAGGTCCACTTTAATTTGGGGTCTTAAAAGCAGGAGATTTGTTCCAGGAGGAACTCGAGCAGGTGACCCAAAGCAGGGCTCGCTCCGTGCCTGCGTGTAGCCCCTTGCCTTCCCACCTAAAGATGGCTGGGCTCTACCCAGCTCTTGGTACGGACCTGGAAGAGGTTTTTGAGGCAAAACTCAGCAAAAGAGGAAAGCCGGCTTCTTCAGATGCAGTTTCTTGGCAGTTTAAGGCTTTTCAGTTGAATTTGGGCTGCAACAGAGCCCTTCTGCAGCACATTCCCACCCTGTGCCTGCTCTGAGCCACCCTGGGGAGTTGATCCAGCCAAAAAAATAGTCATTGGTCTTTTCGGAAAGGTTATTTTTGGCAGGATCGGCTCCTTGAACCGGTTGGCATCCCGGCCCCTGGAGCACCAGAGTCCGCAGGAGCCGTGTCCCCAGGGAGAGAGGATGGGCCAGGACTTCTGAAGCAAACCCACGGCCGTGCTCACTTCCTCCCACTGCAGCTTTCCCGTGTGACCTCTGGAGTTTTCGGGAAGCGAGCATTAGCCTCACTAAGCTATCTCCCTGCCATGGGCAGAGAGGAGCTCCGCAGTTCCGACCCTGCTCCAAACCCTCTCCTTGGAGAGCCCGGGCAGTCTTCAGGGCTCTCCCCACCCCAACCCCTTCTTCTCCACTTCTCGTATCCCAAGTCTTGCCCCATCGAGCTGAGGATGCCCGTGTTGCGAGGCCTGTGCTGCATTAGCAGCCATCACGCACATATCGAACCTAGCAAGCTTACATTGCTTGCACCTTGCCCCCAGCTCCCAGCGGAGCAGCAGGGATTGCTTCCCAGGCTCAGATGGCTCCTGGAGAAAGGAGCAACCACAGGGGTTGGCATCAAGCATGCACTGGTCCTAGCACTTGATTGGGAGTGGGATGTTATGCCTGCAAGGAGGAAAATCTAGTGATGGGGCCGGGATGCCACATCCTTACCCTCTTGCATGCAACATGCAAGGCTGCCTTCCTGCTCACGGGCATCAGAAAAGATCATCTGAGGTGCCTGGTCCATCCTGTTTTCAGCCAGCACCGTGCCCAAAAAGCTTTTGGCAGCCTTTTTTGGAAGATATTTCCCAAGATACATACCCAAGCTGAGTTTGATGCCTTCATAACCTTCTCCCTCCACTTTTCTGCCTCTTTTCACCCAGCTTTGGCCACAACTCGCTCACTCTCTGCTTCAAGCACTGCTGTCTGTTTGCTTTGGCACAGAGGTTTCATGAAGGAGCTCTCTTTCATAACAAACATGGGTTGCATCCCGTGGTTGGGTCCCAGTGAGATCTAACCCTTCTCCAGATGAAGGGCTCCACCGAGGTTTATCTGTGGCTCTGTGTGTGTGCACAGACCAGTCTTTGCCCTCTTTGGTCCCAGTTTAGCCAGGCACACCAGCAGACATCTATCAGCTGGTCCAAGCCTCCCTCTGCTACAACCTCACCTTCACCTCTCCAAGCAATGGACGCAGCAGCTGGGATTTGTCCTACCTGCCCTGCAGCCCATGACAAGTTACCCTGGGCTCCTCTGGAGCCACCAAAGAGCATTCACATCCCTGGGCCAAGCAAGCCCACAAGAGATGCTCGTAGGAAGGTCCCTGAACCCCACCAACCCCCCAGGAGAGCCCGGGGCAGATCTCCCCCGCAGTGCAGCCAGCACAGCCAAGCACCCACGGGCTCTTACCTCCCACACCGATGCTCTGGCTTTCAGCACAGCAGTATTTATAGAAGCCCCAGGCTATTATATAAGAAAAAGGCTGATTTCACCCCCACTAAACCCAACCCGAAGGAGCTGCACAGTCAGAGTTTGTCAAAGCCCACAAGCTGTGTTTGTCTCCTGGCTCAGCAGCGCGTCTCGCAGAAAGAGGAAATGGTTTGGAGGCTGCTACTTTTTTTTTTTTTTTTTTTTTTCCCCTCCACATGAACCAAATGTAAACTAAATGCTGACATGAAGGAGCAACAGGGAAGAAGTTTTGCACCGAGAGAAAGTTTAGCAGTGGCCGAGCGGTTCCCACGAATGCTCTCTTGCAGGAGGGGATCGGCTCTGCTGCAGGGGACAGAGCTTTATGTATGAAATATTTCTACCGTGGTGCCTTCAGGTGCCAAAACAGCTTCAGAGCCAGTCTGCAATTAGTGCTGGAACAACCAGCTCTGGGATTAGTCTGCAATTAGTGCTGGAACAACCAGCACTAGGATTTTTTCCTTGCAAAAGCACCAGGTGATTCCTGCAAGCAGGCAGCTGAGAAGAGTTTTTAGGATAAACCTTGTGTCTTGGGAGCACGGTGAAGAAAAGAATTTCTTCTTAACCAGAGGTTTGCTCAGAGCCCCCCCCAGATCTGGTATTGCACAGCTGACATCAGGGTTTGGTCTGGGGGCTTAGCGCAGAACCCGAGTCTCCTGGCTCTGCACACCCAGGACAAACCCACACAGAGCACCTAGGTCTTCCCAGATTCCCCTTAAGAAATAAATCGTCCTGTTCATTTTCTGAAGTTTGCTTTGGTAAAGGAGGAGGTCACTGAGAAACAGCACCTTGAGGCAGTCACTGAGCAGCCCTCGTGGGGCTGTTCTCATTACCTGCGCGACGGAGCAGGGAAGGGAGCTCATTGCAACACCCGGCTCCACCAGCTGCCGGGACACAGGCTGCGGCGTTCTTTATCAGTGAACGCAGGCACTTCTCTCCTTGTATCGCAACCTAATGGGATTTTCTAAGCAGAAAACCCCCAAGGGAGGGAACGGAGCAAAGGAGAGGGACGCTCATGCCCCCCACGATGGGGAGGAACCAGCGAGGCAAGGGGAGCAGCAATGCTGCCTCTCCAGCTGCAAAGGCAGAGCAAGAGCAGCCCCTCAGCACTTGCAGCATCCCTGCCAGCCATCGCCTAAGCTCACCAGAAGGGTTTCTGAAGAAATAATCATCTCCCTACAGCTTTAGGATCAGGTAATTTATGCTCAATAGCAAGCCTTAAAGAAAATCTGCTGGCAGCCATTAACTCTGATGCAGCTCTCCCCAGGCTCAGACAGCTATATTGTAGGAACAGCCTACTCAAAGCATTTCCAAGGGATGCAGTGCACATTTAAAACCAAATTCAGGGAATATGCTGGCCTAACAGCTCCAGCAGCAGCTCTGAGAAAAAAGGAACGACCAAGTAGCTCAACCCTTTCACCTCCCTGCAGCAAACACGTACAACCCAAGCAGGTAGGTTACACAGCCTACACGGTACACGACCTGCTCCAACCACTGAAGCAGCAGAAAAAAAAAAAAGCACTTCCTTTCCCCCTGCTCCCAGTTAGCCTCATTAGCCATAGCAGGGTGCACCCGCTGAATTGAAAGGGACTGTGGTCAAATAAGCATGTTGGGGAGGCGTCTATATAAAGGTGAGGCTTGTTTGCTATGTAAGTAATGGAAATAAGGGTAAGAAGGCTTGCTTTGGGGGTATAGCTAGCTCTGCTGTAGGCAATAGGAGTAACTCTTTATTGACTAAGCCTTCTACAGGTAATGTTAATGCAAAAACATGAAATGTAGCTGGGAAAGATCGCTAGGAGAGCTTAAGCAGAGGAATGTGATTGCTGTGGGGGTTTTGCTGTTTACACACTAGGCAGAGAGTTAGCGAGAGCAGAAAATGAGTCCCAGCCTGGGAGGGATTAGCTGGAAAGCCATCTAAGCCCAGGTCCCTGCAGGACCCTGATGGCTGGGGTGTCTCTGACCGAGTTCTCTGTGATGGAAACTTGCAGCAGCTACAGATTTCAAAATTACCTACAGGCTTACTGTTTGCTGTGACCTGAGCTGAGGGATAAGCTCAGGGAAAAAAAGGGTCCTGGGGATGTGAGCATGTTTCTCCCAGGTCCCTGCTGTCCTGATGGTGAGGGGTTTGAGGATGGGGTCTGCCAGCCTGGGGTAGTGCCTGGGTCAGGATACGGACCAAGGAAAACTTTTCTCAGCTCTGGCAGAGCTGCAGGGTTTGCTTAGGCGCTGGGCTCAGCTAAACCAGTTGCTCAGCAGCAGCGACTCGCACTAAAAAAAAAGCTGCTTTGTATCTCCCATACACAGTCAAACCATCCTGGCTGTGAAAGAGGAGTGCTCTGAGCACGGAAGGACAGTGCCGCAGGCTTCGCCATCGCTAATGAAGAGAAAAGCACCAGCTTCAGCTGCCAAAAGATCTGCTCTTGCAGAAGTGACGCTTACTTTTAGGGAGTTTGCAAGGCGGAAAGGCAGCACGGCGTGCACAGCCACTGGGTGGCAATCGCCATCCGGCTGCAGCACCGAGCCAGCACCCCTGGGACCCGCTGAGCATCCCTACCCTTCACCCCACATGCAAATGGAGGAACAGCTGGTAGCAAAGACTTATAAAGATAGCCCTCAGCTAAACAAATACAGGAACAGGGTCTCAACCAAGCTGTCATGTAGTTAAAGCTTTTTTTTTTTAATTATTTTTTTTTTCAATGCTCATTTGCCTGTTGTAGTTCACCCTGCTGCATCATGCTCAGCTTTATCGCCTGTCCGCAGGCGCTGTGCAGGGTGTGGTCCAGCACGGTGGCAGTGTCCCCATCCTGCTGGGGACAAGTGGCCCTTTGATAAGCGATACTGTCCTTTGAAAGGTCTGAATTATACTTAAAAGCTTCTGGTTTACCCTCCCCGAGCAGGCGCAGGTGTCCCTTGTACAGGATTTGGGCTGTTCCCCGGGGCTCGGGCTTGCCAGCATCCCAGGGGCACCCAGGCGATACTCGAGGGATTTCTCTGAAATGCGGCCAAGGCGTTTGTGCAATTCCCTCTTGCTCTCTGCAGGCTGGTTTGGGGTTAGGACCGAAGGGCTGGAAAGGAAACCTGCGGTCTGGGAGACTAGAGCCCGCTTAGGGTGGGAGCTGGAGGGGGATTCAATGTGCTTCTGCTGCAGGCTTCCTTTGCAGCCGTGGGTAAATCCCTCCGTGTCCCCCGGCCTCTGTTTGCTGTCTGCGCAATGGGGACATCAGCACGACTCTGCCCCAGGGAGGTATTATGAGGACAAGGGTATATCTGAAATACCCAGAGTGCTTAAGCTGTACTTCCAGCAATTTTTTTCATGTATATTGCAGAACAGCATAGTTTAGACTCAAAGACCTGATGATTCAAGTCTACGTACTAAAATGCAGCAAGCAGCAAACCACCACACAGACCTTTGGTTGGGTTGGTTCTACCCAGGTCCCCGCTGCAGTTTTCAGAGCCGCTTTACCACCAGCGTTACCCTGAACCACACTGATAACTAACCTTCAAACACCACCTTCATCCCTGCCTTGCAAAAGAGCTTTTACCCACACCTTGGCTCTTGCAGCCCAGGCTGGTTTCGGAGAGCCCCAAGATGTTGGGTTGATGGCCATGGAGGAGACCAACCCCCTGCAGCAGGTACTCTGCCCCGAAACGAGCACAGCCACCTCTTCCCCCTCTCCCCAAACCACTGCCCACCAGGAAGGAGGCGATGGGGTAGCATCACTCCAGTGCCAATGAGTAAGACGCTGTGGTTCCCCTCTGGTTTTGTGGAGCCAAGGAGCATGGCTTGCGATGCTGCGATAGGTCCCGAGGCTCGCCACTGCGGTCACTGCTGAAGAAATAGCTGCAGTGGTAACGGGGAGAGGAATTGTAGCGGGCGGTGGAGCGAGGAGAACCAGGGCACTGCTACCGCGGGAGAGCAAAAGGTACCTGGGACCGGGGTGAGAGCAGAGGAAGGGGCCTGATGGAGAGGGAGAGGTTGGCTGATGGTGCAGGACCGTCTCCAACATCATCAGTGCTTATCCAAAAGTTGTCCAGGGGAAAGGGGGGAGACTGGGAGGGAAGGGTGGATGCAAGGAGGAATGGGGAGGAAACTTGAAGAAAGGGATGAACAGAGCAGGCTGCGGCGTCTGCGCAGCCACCTGCAAGGTGCACCTCCCCTGGACTTGGACAGACTCGCCACAGGAGCAGATGACCAACCTGATGCTGCCAGGAGCAGCCAGTGACGGGGGGGACCAACACCCATTTCAGTTTAAGGAAGGAACCAAAGGCTGCCAGAGCCACTTCTTCTGGGAGGTGATTAATGCAAACATCCTCCAGCGCGGCGGCCAGGCTGCTGTCGTATTCTGCAGGCGGTTGGGTTCATCCTGAAGAAGAGACGCTCCCCTTTGCAGATGGCCCCACTGCCACCCTGAGCACACAAGGCAAGGCAGAAGATTGCCATCGGCTCGGTGACAAGAGCCCATTTCCGACTCCAAGAACAACATTAACCGTAAAACCATCTTGTTCTTATTGGATGAAGGCAACAAGTGAAGAATTTACACGGGCGCGGCCTTCCCAGAAGGGGTGAAGCTGATACCTCAGCTCTCCGTGCTCCTGAGCACAAATACCCTAATTCAGCTGTCAGATTTCTCAGGCTAATCATTAAACAGGAAAATGCCTTTACAGCTTACAAGAACTTTGCTTGCCGCCAACATCTGCTCCCAACGCGAGGCTGCCAAAGTTTCCAGGAAACCCTCTCAGCCTTTTTAATCGTATTTATTAAATGTTGCAACTCAGTGCTGGTGGCACATTTTAGGCGAGTGTCTCAGGAGATTGAAGTTCTGTTCTCAACCATACAACTGGTCTAAAGAGGGTTGGGTGGAAGAGGTGTTCAAGCATGAAGGGACTTTGTTCTGCTGGTTTTCAGACATGGATTTGCAGAGACTCTACCACAAGAAGCTGGTGCTTGGGCTCTCCCAACTCAGAAGGCCAGCAGGTTGTCAGGAGGTGGTTGCAGTTCTGGTTCCTGGCCAACCTGGCCACCAGATCCTTCCAGTTCACCTCCAGGAGATGTTACCCTAGGTGGCATCAGCTGGTCGTGGCTGCAGAGATGTTTTATGGGAACCAGGAGCTCTGTGCGGCTGAGCCGCCGTGCCCACGCGGAAGTGAGGGCCCTGCTACAGTTTCACGCAGGTGGAACCAAGAACAACGGGAGGCACCGACACCGAAAGTCCTGCCTTGGTTTCAATGGTGAACCACACGGTTTTGTTGCATTGTTTTTATTCTCGGCCCAAAAATTACTCCGACCTGGTTATTTCCCCCGAAACCATCGCGAATCGGTGCTTAGCCAATCGGGGCAGAGCTCCTCGCCCAATATTCCGTTCTTCCCTTTTATGGTCATAATCTGGCCTCTCCGAGGAAAAAAAAAAAGGTGAGAATGGACCGCACTGAGATGCGGTCGGTTGGTTCCATGCGGCAGGTTGTCCCATGACCTGCTTCCGTCAACACACCGCAGGGCCAGAAAAGGGGAAAAAACTCACCGGGCAGAAGGTGATGACGCTTGTGGGCTCAAAAAAATGGAGTCCCAGCAGGCATCTGAGACAATGAGACATGGAGAGCATCAGTGGATGTGCTGTCAGACACCCTGACCACCTGTGCGAATGGTAACTAACTAATTGGGGCTCAGGAAAACAGTATTGGGCACCATGAGTGGTACTGGTTGTGGTTCTGGGAAGACTTCCAAGGCTTGGCCTTGAGTTGGACCCATGTTGCTCTTGTTCAACTGACATGGGAGAAAAATGCTAACAGAGAGACCTCTGTCCGACTGAGGAAAGGTCTTCCTCCTCCTACCCGTAATCATGGGAGCAGATAGACACTGATTTCTGTTCATGGGTAGTAGATGACATTTACAGCCCTCAGCCTGAAAGCCCTTGGGACTGCAACACCTCAAGCCCACATCAAGCTCCTCCATGGACCCTGAAAATCCAAGTCCCTGATACAGCAGCTTGCAAACGTGATCAAACCCTGATCAGAAGGACAGGGTTCATTTGCAAATTCACACTGCAGGTCCTGGCTGACATACAACAGAGGTCAAACCCCATCACCAGAGGTGCCAAGCCAAACCTTTCCAGAATTGGAGATGTTTAGATCTTCAGATGTTTTTTTCTGAGCCCTTCCTGGTTCCCAGCCAAGTAATCACGCATTAGTCTTTGCTCATCTTATCCTGCACTCGAGAGGAGGCAGACAAGGCAGATAACTAACGAGCCATAAAGGAAACCGCTTTCCCACTCTGACCTTGAGCATCCTTCCTGGGGGACCTTTAGGGAGCACTAGCTTTTGTTCTCACCAGCAACAAGATTTGCAATTATCGGGTCTTTTCAAGCGGGATGAACTAGCAGAAGTGGTTGTGAAGAATCAGGGACCCAAACCCTGATCTCTGATCAGTGCAACTCCATCAGAGCCCCGACCCGCACCCCGACCCTGACGTGGGTGCGTACATCTCAATCCACCCACCAGTACTCACCATGCAGCTGTGTGCTCTTGCCCTTCAAAAATGCAGAATATTTCACAAGTGGAATCTCTCGTTCATAGTTTGTGACTTTTTTAACTCCACTCTCAGGCAGGAAGAGAAACAAATTACTGGAAGAGGAAAAAAAAGGTTGCTTGAAGCAACTGTAGAGCAACGTTTGGCTCCTGTCCCACCCAATCCTTAGTCTGGAGCAGCCGTGTAAGATAAATAAGCTCCCAGAGGACATGTTCATTCCCAGCACCCCAATGTATTTCCTCATACTGATCATATTTAAGACTCCTCTCCTGACATGAGCGCATGCAAGTATTTGGTTACAAGGCAGATTCCTCTGCCAAGCGAGAAAAAAAGAGGTGGTATCACTTAAAGAGGATTTAATGAACATTATGTTGGGCCCAGGTTGAGCCTTTGTCACGTAAAACCCCTGGAGCCGAGGAAGGAAATTTGGTATTAATGGGCAGGGGAACAGCCTCTGAGTTTCATCACCCCTTCTAAGGCAGCACAGTCACCCCAAAGCTGGGGAGGAGATCTCGTTTCTCTCATGCGCTGCTTCTGACAGCCCCGTCATGTAAAATTAGAACATGGGAAGTTTCAGGAACAAATTCTCAAATGTGCTTCAGTTGCAAGAAGAAAAAGAAATTAGTACCATGGGGAAAATTTCCTCCCAGGCTGAAACTCTTGTCTTGACAAATGAAGAGAGAAATGCCCTGCTGAGTCAGAGGTGTAGAGAGGGGGAAGGATGGGGGAGACCAAGCATTTAGTCTCCAAAAACCTTGACCCAGACTTTCATGCCTCTTTATAACAAGAGTCCGGAGCAAACTACTTGTGCAATTTTTACTTTCTAATTTCTGCCTATCCGCTCATTAAAGGGGTGCAGCAACAGGAGAGGTAGGAACAGAAGGAGCATTTCTGGGCATCCAAATCAGCCCCGAGACTCATCTGAAAAGCCTGCGTAATGTCGCTGTATAAATTCATGAGCCTTTTCCTCTGGGGAGCCGTGCTTTAGTGCCAAAAGATATTGCAGAATTACAGCAATCAGAAAACAATAAAGAGCTTGGGAAAACGCTGATGAGAGAGACTGGAAAAATTAGGGTAGTTAGAAAGACAAATGAGAAGGAATAAAATACAGGTATTAAATAATTGGTGGGAGGCAGGAGGTAGATTAAGAGCTGTTTTCATGGTTTGTACTCCAAGCGTAAGGAGCCATTAGATGAAAGGAGTAGATGGGAAATTAACCCCCCCCAAGGGCAGTGCTTTCGCTTGGCAGAGGTAATTAGAGCGGGGAGCTCACTGCCACATGCCCCTTCAGCTGAAGCCACCATCTGAAGAGGTTCACGTGAATGACAAGAATACCATGTGCTATCCCATTAACAGTAATAAAAGCAGCGCTGAAAGGGCTTTCAGAAACCGAGCCTTCCCCCCGCCTCTCTTGCTTTTTTCCTTTAAGCATCTGGAGGGAAGCAGCCGCTGGACCACAAGACTGAAGCAAGAAGTCTGATGAAGTCTTGACGTTAGCCGAAAGAGACCTCAACCACGCTAGAGACTGCTGAAGCCCACGTGAGTCTTCCCTCCGAGCCTTGACCCACCGTATCCCGGGGACATTTAAAATAAACCTCACCATTCATCCCTAAGGATGACCTTAGCTCACTAGATTTCTGGTAATCCAGCGTCGTGACAGCTCATTAATGTTTAACTCCAGGTTGGGGGTTTGCTGCTATCAGTGCACAGGGGAGACGATGTTCCCACTGAGCCCTGATAAGAGATACCTCATCCTACTATAGGGGTTAAATAACCAGGGGTTAAATAACAGCGACACACTATAGCTGATGGAGGTTTATGGCCTGACTTGCACACTCCTTGCCCCTGATGGGTATAACCTTGTAAAACAAACCGTATTCAAGAAGCAAAGTGAGATTTATTGCAGAGATGTTTTAACGGGACCGGAGGGAAGCGCAGGTAGTTTTTCACCACTTTATGATGAATTGTACAATACTTGTTAATTTTTTCCCCCGTAAATCTCCAGGTCCTGGAGTCCTGTCATTACATCAGAATTGCTCTTCCTTTTTTTGAAAAACAAGAACTGCAAAGAGTCTCCAAATGGAGAGACAAAGACACAAAAGGGTATTTTTACCAAGACTGTGCTTTTTAACACAAGTTTCCTGGTGTCACTGGGGTCTAACTTGTGGCGTTTTGGTACATTTTGATTTCTTGCAAAATGACTGACCCTGGCAAAAGCTAGATGACGTGGTAGCCAGAAAGATAAAATAACTGGGAGGATTAATCCTGCCTCTTTAATTCTGCCGAGCTTTCTAAATTGCTTGACCTCTGCAAGGCAAGAGCTCGAAAGTGAAAATAAAAGACAAGACAAAGGTCACTTATTCGATGCTGGGGGGGGCATGGAATGTGCTTGGCTTTCACAAATACTCTCCCAGAAGTTTTATGAATGGCTTGTCAGACTTCTTGGCAACTCCTATGTCCCCAGAAGACCTCCAGCAGCTGGGACCGGTCCAGATCCACCGCACGGGGATCCCAAACTGGGAAGGCCAGCTCGGGGGTGTCCCCGACCCTGCACCGCAGGTTGAAAATGAGTTTTTCTTTCCATTTCATTGCAACCTCTCCAGGTGAACAAGTATTTCTAAAGGAAGAAGGGGGTGGCTGCAATCTTTCACTTTCCTTTCCAGCCTTCGTACCTCTCCCAATGTCAGGAGGTGACATCTGAAGGACAACAGCCCAAACGCTGAGGACCTTCACTCTCAAAGCTGCACTGCAGATGTCCTTCTCTAAACAGTATTTTTAGTTCAGAAGCAGCGTCTCTGTCTGTTTCTTCCTCCTTTCCTACAAGTTAAAAAAAAAGAAAATTCCTGGAAACTCAGCTCCTGGTTCATTTAAGTGACTCGCCAGAAAAAGTGTTGAAACACGTAAGCCACAGCTGCTTTGCAAGTGGCCATGGGCTACAGTTTTAAATCTCGTCATGTTTTGAGTTTTCCTCCTCACTGGTCTCATCAGTTTGCCTTAATAGTAAAAATCAATTTTCTAGCAGCCAGAAGTACCTAGAATTTAAGATCAAATTTTCCCCGTTATTCCCCTCTCTCCAATCAGCAAAACATTTTTCTCCAGGCTAGGAGAAAATGTCACACCACTGCATGGTTTCTATCACAGCCTTGCAGGCGTGGTGGCCAAAGAATACGATTGAAGCAAGGTTTTCTACATGGGATGATATTTTTTCTTAGCTCACAACTCATAAAAAAACCCACAAGCATCTTTAGATGTGCCCGATCGTCACAGCATCTGACCCATCTCCTGGAGGGTGCCACCAGGTCTGGCTTGGAGATGGGCTTGTGTGCAAGATGAGCCTTTCTATCGGCTCATCCGGAGCGGGGCCACCCAACAAGCTTCGCCTTCATTTTCAGTGGGTCTTTTTCTGCCATTTGGAAGGTTTCAGACAGAACTAGTGTTTCCTCAAGCCAAAAATAGGCTTTAAAATGTCCTTGGCTAAATGCATGCAGAGAGCTGCTGCAAAAGTCGTGGTGCACCAGGGACACACTCTTCCCTCCGGCTGGCTTGGGTCAGCAAGTGGAAACACCAATAAATCCAGGGAAAAAGAAGAAATTGATGGGAATAGGACCCCAAAAACTGACACACACTTTGGTGTAGCTGTGCTTAGTGAGTGACTATCCGGCAAGATGCTGAAAATCTGTTTGACTTTGAATTAATTGGCCCTGCTCCTGTTTTCAGCTGCACGAGCATCCTTTGATAGGAAGCAGAGATACTCCTTACAATTCCCTTCCCCGATGCTCTTTAATGGGATTCGGGGTGTATTTTTGCAGGCTCGCTCACACCTTCCCTGGGAGCATCACCCGGGTGAAGCCCCCGAGCAGGACAGAGGCTGAGCAGAGCCGTTTGCTCTCTTGCGAAGGACCTTCACCCATCGGTGGGCTTGTGTTTCCTTTTCTGGGAGGGCAAGCGAGGGGGGGGGGGGAGCCGATGCCAAGTGCACAGAAACGGTATTGCACGACGCCGGGACAACGCCGGCTTCCAACCGTCAGGGCTGCGAGGCGGCAGCAGCGGCGGGAGGAGAGGACGTGCGAGTCGATGCCTTTTGCGGCCCCCGAGGTCTTTTTATACTTTTAGAGAAGTTGGGCTCATCCTAAGTTCCTCTCCCACAGATTGTTCCTGTTGTTGTTGCTGCTCCGACCCCGCAGATCATGTGGCTCGGTGTGACCTGGACGCAGCAAAGCCGGGCGCCGGGAGCGCCGGGTGTCCCCCCCACGCCGGGGGACGGCAGGGACAGCGGGGACAGAGGTCCCTCTGGCTCCAGCAACTTTTGCCTATTTGCCATCCTTCTCACCCTCGGTCCATCCCTTTAGGGAACTCAGTCCCCCTTTGACTTCCTAAATATGACGCGCTCTCTGTTCCTCTACCAGCTACCTTGGCAGCTGTGCCAGGGAGCGACTCCGGCTCCAGGACCCCAAAAAGTTGTGCACAGGCAGAGAAAAGGGATTTCCTTTCTAGGGGGCATGTCTTGAACACGCTTGGCGTGAAGGGCAGGGTCATGTATAAAGTGAAACTTTCCCACCCAGCTGCTGGGTCTCCTTCAGCTTTTATCTGCTGCATCACGGCTGAGTTCAAACTCCCTGTTGTTTGGATGCAATAAATCATCATTTATATGTGGGACCGGGTTTGCTCGAGGGCTCGGCCGGGAAAGCGAGCTGTAGCCCTGCTTTAGCGCACGCCTGGACCTGGTCATGGTCGCTGGGTCGAAGTTGTCCACTCTTGGTCCCAGGGGTTGTAGGGCAGCCACGTAGCTGCTGCAGGGGACACCAAGTTGGTGGCAAAAGGGCACCCATGTCCCCTCCTCCTTGCTCCCTGGAACATACCCAGAGCCAGGCTGGCATAGAGAGCTTTAAAACCCAGCGCCAGGGCAGTTAGGGGCATCTCTGTAAAACAAGTCATTAAACAATCAATTAGGCAGGTCATTAGGAAGGGTCTGCAGCAGCAGTTCCCCACTTTTCGGAGCTGCTGAGCTCGGATGTGCGCTCAGATGCTTTCTTTGAGTCTGCCGGCACCGGGTCCGTTCCCTTTGCCTCTCTCCTGCCAGCTCCCAGGAGCAAAGGGTGGATTTTTGTTCTGCTGTTTTCCTAAAGGAAAAATCCCAGAGTTTGAAGCATCCACTTGGCAGTGCAATGAAAGCCCTCCGCCGAGAACGGACCCGAGTCGGTGCCCTACAGACATAGGTGCAAACCAGCCCGCTCCAGAGAATATTGGTAATTATTCATGCCAGTGACTAGTTTCTGAATTCGCTGTCTTGATTCACAGGACTGTTCCTGCTGCAAACCCTCCATGGAGGGAGCAGCCGGTGAGTCAAAAGAGCAAACAGCTTGCTCCGTTATATACGAAACAGGATGGTGAATAACAGCGAGACTCTGACCGCGCCATTACATTTATGACTGGAGCACGTGGGGAAGGGGGTCAAGGTGTGTGGGGAGGAGGGAGAGAGCGGGGACAGAGCCAAACCAGCCCCAAACCATGCAAAAAGACCTGCAACGAGAGGGGGGGAGCGGTGTTTTCTCCATCTCCCAGCCCCAAATTGAGCCACAGGAGCTGGTGATGGAGATGCTCTCGCACGGCGCGTGTTCCAGCTCTGCTTCTGTCGCTGCAAAAGATAGCAGACATCACGAGCCCCAGCCAGGATCATGCACTTATCTCACTAGCAAGGTTGCCAAAGCCATACGAATTTATGACAGCAAAAAAAAACCCCACGGAAAAGTCATGAAATCATAAGTTTCAGGGTTCGGAGCAAGGCTCAGGGAGATGGGTCCCAGGGGACCAGCCCCTTCTTGCAGAGCAGGGCTTGCACCGAGCGCCCTCGAGGCTCGCCATCCTCTGAGCGTGCAGAAAGCGCGCTCCGAAAGCCAAGTGGGGCTGCATCCCAGGCTGGAGAGAGCCCTCCTTCGCCAGGCTCCGCTTTCTCTGTAACACACAGCGCGCCTGTCTATTTTTTGCAGGGCCTTCGGCTCTTCCAATGGTGAAAGAGCAGCGGCGATTTTGGGGAAGTGGTTTTTCACAGCCCTAAAACTTTCTCTGGAGAGCGGAGCACCCCGAGGCAGGGCTCTTGGCTGTCATCCGCGCACTGCCGGTGAGGCTGGATCCGGCCATGGGAGCTCTGCCTCCAGCAGGGTAGAATCATAGAATCATAGAATCATAGAATCATAGAATCAT
>NW_009224029.1:0-8293 GCF_000690835.1 Fulmarus glacialis | reverse complement strand
GCTTCGTGGAGGATGGAGGAGGAGGGCTTCCATCTTCCCTGTTTTCCACCTTTTGAGGGCATGGGCTCCATGGGGAGTGCAGCTTCTCCATCTCCACAGGGATGCACATCCCTGGCAGGGACGCGAGGTCTCACTCGCTGCCAGCCTGGAGAGCGCCCGCCATCGCTCTCCCGGGCTGTAAAACGGGGCTGGTGCTGGGGAGCAGGCGGCACCGACTCCGTTAATCGCAGCTGATGCCCAATGCCGGGCTCCTCCATCACTCAGGGCCATGGAAAATCCCACCTGCTCATATATACTTTTTTTTTTTCCCTCTAACAACTTAGCATGTGGTTTTCACAGTGACTCAGTAGGGGCTCTGTGAGCAGGGCCGAGCTCACGTCGGATTCTGTTTTTAGTCAATCAGCCCTAATTAACACTGACTGTAATGGCTTTCAATGGTTGTGGATTCTTCCTGTTCATATGTAAGAACGTTTCCACTGTTCACTTTCCAGGCTGCGGTTGTTATTTCTAGTGAGATATTTTCCCCCATGATTTTCATACACATTTTCCAGAAGGATTTGAAACTCCTAATTTTAGGGATTGCCTTTGCTTGCTTAGAAGTCATCTTTTCTTTTTGTGAGCCGTGCTGTTATATTTATTACAAACGGAAAAGCATGTTTTTCAACGGCAACTACTAAGAACAAGTGGCTAAAAAGAAACCCATACACTGAACAAGCCACTCTTATCTTAGCTCTGTATTTTAGTATCATTGGCATTAGGATATTTGAATTTTGATAAGACATGAGAAAAGTTCCTAGCAGTAAAATAATTCCCAGGCTCCCTATAGGATCCTCAGTACAAACATTCACACTTTAAATGATCCAGAGAGTTGTTTTGGGGGTGGAATTTAAAAGAATCCACAAAGAGAAATGTTTTCAGCCCCTTGAAGTGCAGAGGAAATACTGAATATAAGCAGAGGGAGCGGTTTGGCTCGGTAAATGCACAGCACCGGGAATACGCAATTCATGGCAGATGTAAAGAAATGCACAGTGGATTGTCCACGTGCCTTAATGGTTCGTATAAATAGATGAAACTCCACTGGATTTGTTATTGGTGAGCTTAATCTTGTCTCAAGGAGCGTTTGGTGTCTACGGAAGGTTTATGTATATTGCCTATTAGAGCACAGATGATTTAACAAGCTTATCATAGCCTTGAGGGGGGGTTATTATACAATTGATACTGTGCTATTGCTGGATATATGATCCCGCTGTGCAGCAATCCAGGTCCCCCGGCAAGACCAACAGACAGACCGCGATGGTGCAAAATGACCGTTGCTGAGCGAGCAGCGCGATGCTCAATCTCCGGTCTTTATGGGTCTGCCGGAGCCGCGGGCAGAGAGGATATAACAGTGCCCAGCTTTGGCCCCAGGCTGGCTCTGCTAGGACCAGCGTCAGGATGCAGCATCGGCAAGCTCCGGACAGATGGATGGACACCCTGGACCCCACACCATCCATGGGATTTGCACCCTACCACAGGCCCGCATCCCACATCAGGGAGCAGCACAGCTCCCGACGCTCCTCCGGCTGCATCTGCCCCTTCGCCGTGCTCTCACGCCGCCCTCCCCGGTGCCACCATCAAGGTGGAAAGACACGGCAAAGCCAACCCGAATCGCAGCTCGGCGGCACTCGGTGCCGAATAACCCCACGTCCTCGCCACCGCCTGCCCCCTGAACCAGCTCTTATGTCCCGGCCGGGAAACTGGTCGGAAAATGAAAATTAAGTTGCCCTAACCAGCAAAAATACTGCAGCGAGGTTGATTATTTTAGGTGATAGCTCCAGCCAAGCAGAACCAGGACTGGGCTGTCCCCCGCCTTCGAGCAGCACCCGCTGTTCTCTCACCCCTCTCTAGCGTGTTTCCTGCCGTCACCCAGCCCCAGCGATTTCTGGGATGGTTTTTGCAATTAACCCCCAGCTGGGTGGGATGAGAAAGGGGCCAATATTGTGCCCAAACCCCCCCACCAGCACCCAACATCGTGCCCCGAATCCCCATCAGCACCCACCAGGAAGGATGCGGGGTGATGGGTACAAGGTGCTGCATGCAAGCGTAGCTAGAAAAGGGCTTTATTTGCTCACAAGCTCTGTTATTTCAACACAAAGCTCTTTCTTTCTCCCAACTGTGGCTTCTGGCATGCAAGAAGCCGCGGTGAAGCCCTTTCTCGGGAAAGCCACCGCTCTGGGGGGGATTTTGCAGGGCGGGCGGCCGGCGCAGAGCTCTCCCCACGGAGGGGGGGAATGGGGAAACGCTCCCGAGATGCTGCACTGAAAGGTTGAGCTATTTTTTAATTTTTCTTTTTTTTTTTTTTCGGTTTTGCACTACCTTGTGGCTTTATGGGAACTCATGGGAGTCTTTCAGCACGGAGCGTTTTCATTAAGGAACAAGAATCCTGTTTTCTTACAGATCTTCCTCATCACCAAAACCCAAAGGGAAGAAAGAAAATTATTACCCAGGAGACGGCGAAAGCAAGCCTTCCTAAATATGTGTTTCTCAGCTTGCTGCTCCTTGCAAAGGCTGCGAACAGCAGGGACAAGCCCCTGGGTCCTTTGCAGAAAGGATGGGGTGAAGGCTGCGGTGCAACGGTCGCGGATCCTGGCCAGGGTCTGCTGCCCAGAGCAACATTTTCAGCTCCATCTGAGCCAAAAAAAGAGATTTTATACATGGGAAAAGGCCCACAATCTCTGTAAGCCATCCCCGCAACACACTTCTTCACATTTCCTAATTGCCTTTTTGCAGAGGTTATTATTGAGTAATGCCTATTTTGTTGAAAAATTGCACCATAAACAGCCAACGGGGAAGGAACTAAATAATTGCTAATAAATGTCAAAGTAGATTAGCAAACCAGAAAGGCCAAGAAAGAACAGCTTTTTTTTTTTTTTTTTTTTTTTGCCTTGGAAAATAACTGTGGGGTTCTTGCAAAGATTGTATTTAATGAAAACTATTCCAGTACCTTGCAGGGGAGTTAATGCTTTGTCATTTCCTCAGACTGGGTTAAAATGCTGTCTGACTCCTCTGCGGTCTGTAGCAAGCCTGCAAAATAGCATTTGCTTCTGTAAGACAAGGAAAAGAAGTAAAAAAACTGATGGGTTTCTTCTGAGCACATCGGGAGCTCAGAGTACTGGATACAAAGGGCTCTACCAGGCTCCAGCGTTGGGAAATCTGGGAAATTTTGGGGGTTTATTAGATCTCCAGAGTCTAAAATTATGTAAGATAATGTGCATCTCATTGATATTTAGCAAAAAATGTGCTTCCAGGTCCCTTCAAAGCAAAGCAAAGCTGGGAAAAATAGAATTTAAAGCCTTAAATAAAGTGTAGAATCATATAGAAATAAAGATCAAAATAAGAAAAAAAATCAAATAATAAAGATGAAAATGCCGTTACTTCACCGATGGTCAGCGTTTGGGAGTTTTCTGCATCTCTGACACCCCGGGCCGTGCATCCCCAGCCCAGCCCTTTCTGGAAGGAGACGCAACGTTTGATTTGGCCAACACAACCCTTCAGCTGCCCCTTTGATTTAAAGACTCATTAACATCGGTGCAAAGCTGCGCTTTCCAGAATGGCTGCTGAGAGCCGTAAAAGTGACTTATGGAGAAGCAGAAAGGGGGGAAGAGAGGAGAAACCCCACTCAATTCTGCTCGTGGACCTGCCAGCATAACCCCGCTGTCCTTCCCAGGCTGTTGCCGCTGCTGAGAAAGGGCTGGTGCCTCTGGTATCTGCAATGACCTCGGCTTTCAAAGTTCAGTAAGCTGCTTTCTTTTTTTGACAGTGTGCAAAGAAATGGTCCAACATGAGCTACTTCAGCACAAATCCCAGGCAATTTTTTTTCCTTTTCATTTTCTCCTCTTTACTCAGCAGAAACCCATATTTCCTTGCTCTTGTATTGAAGAAATAAAAACCTCAAGAGCATAGAGGATGCAGAAATTAATAGCTAACCCTTCTCTTATTCCTCGTGGCTCCCCTAACTACTGCCAGCTCAACTTGTGGTTGAGATTACAGTGATAAATCACAAGCTGCTCTTTGAAATAACAGCTCTGATTTCACCCAGCGCAAGGAAGGAGAAGGACCGGCGGGTTGTGCAAGGCTGGGGGGACGGGGCCGCGATGGGCTCCCCTGGGCTCGGTGGCGGGTTGAGGGGACCCAGAGAGGACCGCACACCTTCGGGCATGGCACTAGCTCATCGTTCGCGTCTAGAAACATGAGAGAGAGATTTCCCCCTGCCCCAGCTGCCGTCCTTATAAAAGGCTGGAGGGGCTGAGCATCCTCTCGGGGCAGGATGGGGCTCAGCCGATTTGCACGGACGCTATCAGGTGTGCGTGCAATTACAGGGGGATGCTGGGCTGGATGCAAGCCCGGACCTGCCACATGAGGCGAGGTGGCCAAACTCCCAGGTTTTCATCCCCAACAGGAGATTTGCGGGTACAGCATGGGTTTAGCACCTCTGGTCCCCAAGAAGGCAGCCCCTTGCCTGGATGGTGACCCCAAAGAACAAACACGGGCAATGCACAGAGGTGATGGTGATGCCCCACTAAATCCACACACAAGAGCTACTGAGCTCCCACATTTCTCCTGCTGAGCCTCCTCGAGCAGACATCAGCCCTTCAACACGCTCAGATCTTCCGTTCACCTGGACTGAGTTTCACCTTATGTTTCGGGATCTTCTGAAACTTGCACCGCGCCCCTATTTTTAGCCTCTCGGTCCCAGCTGCTCTGGCTGTGAGACCCTCGCAGGACGCCTGCGGCCAGGAGGTATTTTTATGTATTTTTAGCCGCGTCCATCTGCGATGGGCCGGGCTGGGCGAGGGCGCGTGTGGTTTAAGCATCTGCAAGCGAGACCGGCCGGGCAGGAGGAGGAGAAACGGCTCCAAGGCTTTTTGGCAGTGGCCGGGGGGGAAAATGTGGAAGTGGCTCCTCGATCCTGGGGTCGGGGAGGGTTAAATAAAGAAAAGAGCCGCTATAGTCGGTACGTCTTTTTGGGTGCAGCTGGGACTGAGCTCACCGGTGGGATGTCGCTATGTAGGACGGGGAACGACGGAACAGCCCCGTGCCCAAACCCATCGTGCAAAGCCCTAATGGGGCAGAGGGTGAGGATAAGGGGAGACTTGTCCTCTTTGGTATCACCCGCGTGTCTCATCCTGCACCTCCTGGCTCTGCCACAGAAACCTCAGCATCGCTGTTGCATTGCCCAAGCCCTGATGCAACCCGGGGTGCTGGGGCTCACCCCCCATCTTTGCTCTCCCAGGAGGCCCCCATGGGAGATGCACAACCCCGCAGAGCCGATGGCCCCAACGCTTCCCCTTTCTCGGAATAAAGCATGATGTTTCTCCAAAAACAACAGCAACAACAACAAAAAAAAAAACAAACCCAAAAAAAAAGCAATGCTGGAACTTTTACTTTTTTTGTGCCTTTTTAGGTGAGTTTTGCTACTTTTTGGGTGGGATTTGGGAAGTTGCCGCAGGTTTGGTAGCTTTCGACTTCGTGTTTTCACTTTTTAAAGTCTGCTGTGGTGACTAATATCTGCCTGCCCGTATCACACTACCTTGCCCTGGAAATACCCACCGGTATTCGGAAAATTTTAAAAAAAAAATTCTCCAAAGGAGTCTCTGATTTCCCTGAAGGTCTCAGCAGAGTCCCCAGGGCCTGGCGGGGGCCGGGGGCCCGCGGGGTGGGTGCACCCTGCCTCTGATGTTGGCAGGGACCTGAGCAGCTTCTCCAGAGGTGGTGGCCAAGGCCAGTGGTGATGCCTCCAGGCATGGACCTAAGCACTGGCCACCTGACCTCGCTGCTGCTGCTTCCCCATCACCCAAACCTTCATGGGGATGTGGAGCCGCCCGGGACTTCAGTCCCCACCGGGCGATGTGGGTTGCAGCCCAGCATCACCTTCACCAACACCAACCCAGAGGATGCCCATGAGGTCTTTGGTGGAATCTCCACCCCAAGACCGGTCACCCAGAGCTGCCCAGCCCAGGCCCCGGCGTTTGCACCATCTCCGCTGACCATTACCGCATGGACATCACCCCATGCCGTATCACGTGGCGTCTGAGCCTGCTGTGACCCCGCCGCGCGCGCCGGAGCCAGGCTTTCCTACGGCCGCTCCGTGCCACGACGACTGCTCTTCCCCTTGCCCTCTCCTGCACACTTCCCAGCCCAACGAGAGTGTGTGCTTGCCTTCAAAGCGCAAGGCTCACGATTTATAAACAAAAGAAATAAGGTCTTTTTCTGTTCAGAATTAGCCCCAGGCAGACAATGTGTACGCGAGGTGAAAGACTCGGTTTCCTGTCTGTTTGTCGAGGCTCCTAACAAGCTTCCTCTGTATAACAAACCCGGCCGGAGGGCGGAAAGGGTAAGGACCGAACTGAAACGTGTACAGTGGGATTGCACAACATCCCTGGCCACCGGCGGTCTCTGGGGTTCGTAATTCGGGAAGGTCCTGCAGGCTGGGGGTGCAATGTCCCTTCTGCACCCACCTACCCGGGGTAGTTTAAGATCCCAGCAAGCCATCATCGGCATGGGACTGCGCCGGGGAGGCGCACGCTCTGTCCCGAAATAGTTCTTCGGATCCACAAATGAGTCATTTGATTTCTTGACCAAAAATATCTTCCTTCTCGACGCATGGGTCTTAATAGGAAGAGCCGGACGCTGTCTGCGCCGGGCGCCGTTCAGTGATGCTGCCTTGGGAGCTGCAGCCAGCGCCGGCGGATCCGTAGCCCGGAGGATGTTTGGGAGGATAATCCCTGTCGGGAGTGTGGGAAGAGCAAAGCCAGCGCCAAGAATGATGACGCAGCGTTGTTCTTGCGGTATTTCTGGCCCAGCCAGAAGTGGGAAGTATCAGAAATCTCATGAGACACAGCCTGGCCTTGTGAGATTTCCAGCTATTTTGCAAACCCCCGGAGGCCTGGATCTGGTTTCCTCTCTCTTTTTACTGCTTATCCCTGTCAAACTCCTCCTTTTGCCCTAAGGGGATGCCCGCCTGGACGCCCGGCTCTGACTCACTACCCCAGTGCCGGTACAAGGACAGGACAGGAGCAAAAGAGTTAATGCATCATCCCACCCTGTAACCTTCTGCACCAAAAAATGGTGAAAAAAAAAAAAGGACAAGGAGTCCCATGGCATTAATAACAGCAGCAAAAAGGAAATACATCTCTCATTCACTGGCATACTCGATATGGCAGGAAAAACCCTCCTCCCAGCCCTGCAGCTTGTCTGGTGCGGTATTTATTGAATAAGCAAAGTGTGAGATGCAAGGAAGTTCCTTCATTACCTGCTAATTCTCTTAGGCACACAGACGGGTCCTGCGGTCCTCAAGCTCATCTCCCGCACCCGTGCCCGGCAGGCCAGGGCTGCGGAAGCGCGGGGCACGGCCGCTTGCAGCATCCCGGGGGCAGGCCAAGGGAAACCCACGCTCCCAGCAAACAGCATCACAGCTGGAATACTAGCTCCCCTCCTTCAGAGCACTTATTTCCTTCAGGCCCGAAGATTGACATTTGGGCAAACTGCCTTTTTGAGTTTTGCTGGGGATGGGCAGGGTTTGAAAACTGCAGACTTGAAGAGAAATCAGAAGAGAAAGCTATCTTCATTTTTTTATTCTGAATTTCAAATGGACAAAGATGTGTGAACCCTTCGATCACTCTTAGCGTGCATCCAACAGGACGGTACGCCCTGGAAACGATACCAAGTTTCCCTTTTTAATATCTCCCCCGCCTCTCATCTCACCCATGCAAACAGGGGTGCTATGCACGCAGACCGACGGATGAGGCTGCAAACCCTCGATTTCCTCTCCAGCTACATTTTTGCCACTTCTGAGCAATCCAGCCCTTGCAGGGGAGAGGCGATGACAGAAAAGCAGCCCTAATCCCAGCAGGGTTAAGCAACCAGCCTGCTTGGGGTGCAATGCAATTATTTTGCTAGCGTTCCCCGCCGCGTGCAATGGCACGGAGCGAGCTACGGTGCTCCCTCGAAACTGGGGACCCACGGAGCCACCCGCTAAGGGGTTTTGCAGCAAGCCGACGCATTGCCACCCCGATACCCAGGCTATCCTTTGCTGACCTCTCTTCTCGGAGCTTCTCTAAGTCCCCTGGGAGGAGCGGGACCTGCAGCTGGGCACCGCAACGGGTGCAGCTTGGCACGGCTGATGCTTTGCACCAACCCAACTGAGCGGGGACAATTTATCCCGCTGGATAAACTCCTGGAGAGGTCCCCAGAGCCCCTGGGGGTGCCGGGGGTGCCCTTATCACTTGGCAATGGCCGTCGGACACTTAATCAC
>NW_009224028.1:15055-25594 GCF_000690835.1 Fulmarus glacialis | reverse complement strand
GTATGGGATAAGGTGGGGGAAGGAGAGGAGGGAGGGAGGAAGGAGACAGGGAAAGAAGGAGAGAAAGAAAGAAAGAAAAATAAGTAAGTAAGAGGAAGAAACTTCCCTGTGCTTTTTTCCCCCAACTTTTTCAGAAGATCAAAATAATTAATTCAACTATTGCTACTTTTTATTGCTATTAAGTTTCCGCCCACTTCCACACTATCTGCTGGGATTGAAAGTGGAGGAACTCAAATACTACAGGAAGGCTATTTTCAAATATAATATTTGCAAAACTCCCAAAGCACTGGAAATCTCAAGAAGGGGTTGTCTGAGGCTTTCAGCCCAATTTCTGAATTACACCCCCTCTATAAATAGGATTTTTTTTACCACTATAACTATGTCAAGAAACAAGTTTCTTTTTTTTAATCACATAGTTACTTTGGTGACACCACAAGTGTAGCTCTGCCTTCACTAGTGGTAACATGGACCAGTATAGCATCTACCTCTCCTGAGGAGGAAAAAAGTTATACCAACGAAGAACAAGTTGCCTTACAACTGGTGCAAAACTGTAGGCCCGTCGGCAAGACTATGCCACTTTTACTGTCCCATGACATCCAACAAGTAAGTTTTGTGTTCAGAGTCACGTGGGTGGGCTCAACACTTACCAGCAGTATGAGACTACACAAAATGGAGTATTGTTTGGTCTTGCTCATTTTAATGGCAGTTCTAGAAATGCAGAAAGTTTTCTACGTAAAATCAGATGAAGGAAAGATGCTTAGTGCTACAATAATAGTTTTTACCCCAAAGACTTTACTTGCTTGTCTTTTTTTTTCTTTCAGAAAATCACATTTTCCAGCTTTTCTTCTATTTCTTTGCATTGTCCCTTGGAAGGTTGTTAGCATTGCGATGCCCAAGCCCTGGGTTTTGTTTGGCCCCTGCTCATTGCACACCTGCGAGGATGGGCACAGTACTGCCAGGAGACACACGGCAATACCCATGTGCACATGAAGGAAAGCTAGAATAGCCCACTTTCCAAAAGGAGCTGCTAACCGTTTCTGTTTTAACTTTTTAAATAACTGCTGGTGAGTCAGGCATGACATGGCTCCCGTAATCTTCACAGATAATTAAGCAATTCATACCTTGTGCCTGTGGGTAGACGCTGCTGTCAAAACTCAGACCCATTCTGGAAGTGGCTGAAGTGCTTTCTTTGGGAAAAAAAAACCCCTCTTGCTTTCTCCCACCTTTGATTAAATAACCTTAAATACCAAGACTGTATAGTAGGGAAATTTGCTTGTGTGGGCCATTGCTTTTGAAGCTGATGTGACAGCTTGTTGCACGACTCTTCTCTGTACACATTCTTCTGTTTCATTGGGAGGAATGCAAGAGATGCAGGAGATGAGCAGAGCAAGAACCTTTTTGTTACTGTAAGTTGACAAAATACAGCTTTGTCAGTTCTGATGTTACACTGACAACCAGTATTCCACACCTCAGCAGTGTGAAAGTGGTTACAGTGTCTGTAGCATGGGCTGAGGTGTCCCAAAGCCGAAATGGGAGGACTCCATACGAAGCCAGGCTCCTGCTGACACCCATCCCACTGCAGCATCAATGTCAGAGTGAGCAGGGAGAAGTTTTACTCCCTGCACAGGTTACCATTTACCTGTGTTAACAGGGTATTCTGAGTAATACATGTGTTGAATTCAGTTTCCTGAATTTTTTTGCATGGACAGTGTTGTCCCAAATACCTGCATCATCAAGGAGCCCTGCGAGGACATCTGGACTCTGAGAGAGCAATAGGAAACTTGTGCTGGGGGTGAAACAGGCTGCAGTGTTGAACCAGACTTTTAAAAGAGATCCAGACTCTGCAGCACAAGGACATAAATTAAACTGGGGAAAAAATAAGGTTAGACTCATGGAATCCTTAGTTAGAGGTGAAAAACAGTCTTTGTCCTCCTCTTCCCCACAGTGAAATAGGATGATTTCTTTCATAGCTGCACCGTCCAAACCACTTCTTAGATTCATGGCTTATTTCCATTATTTTAGCAAAGGTGTGTCTCAGTCTGCACATAATATTTGAAGTCGGGGGGACTTCTAGCACTTTCCAGGTTGGCTAGTCCGTAACCACATAGAATAGTACCATGGAAGAACAACTCCTCAGTCTCATGCAAAGGGAGGAAAAATTGAATACAGTTAAGAAAATGCAGATGCAACCCAAATATTGGGAGGATTTTTCCAACTGCTGGATGTTGCAGATGGTGGAAGAGTCCCTCCAGAAAATATTGGTTCACCCTTCATTCTGGCACACGCTGAACTCATCTGAACAAAGCAACAGCAGATACTAGAATTAGTCAAGGAATCAAACAGTTTTTGATAGAAAATCTCATAGACCGTTTCTAGGTATTTCTCCCCCCACCCCTTTTTTATTTTTTTAATGAGAAAAGCAGTTATGTTAAAAACATCATGGGGAGTAATTCTGAACTGGCAGAGAGATGGGATAGATGATTGAATAGATTCTTTCCATCTCCACATTTTGTGATCTATGAACTCACCTTTGGGAAACTTTTCTCTTCAGACCGAGTTTCACTCCCAGGGTTGTCTGAAGAAGGTGGGATATTTAACCTGAGCAGCATTAACGCTACCCCCACGCTTTGGCTTTAAAAGTTAGTAAGATGTTTCAGCACCAAGAAACTTTGTCACAGAGTGACTTTTCTCTGTTTTGCTTTCTTCCTGGAGGCTTCCCCGTAATATTTTCTGCTGGTGCTTCACACCGCAAACCAGAGATAATACTATTAGCTGGACGTGCTGGAGACCGAACCTGCTCCGCAGCCAGCCAGACGTTTGCTGCACCAAGTCCTCTGTGACTTCCTTTTGCTTCCCGTCCCATTCCTTGCAGGCAGAAAGCTCATATGAGGGACACCATTGAAATATGGTGTCCAGTGCAATTTCTAACAAAACGCCCATCTTTCTGGCCCCCAGTGGATGGTCCCCTTGCCAAAGACTGTCGAGTTACTTGGAAGCCCTGAGAAGTCCTGCAGCTCCACGCTGCTGTGAACACCAGGTTAGTGCTTAGTGAGCGTGGCTGTGTCCTCAGCCAGTAATCCCACTTAATGGGACTCATCGTAATGCAGGGTAACTGGGTGGCAAGCATCCGAGTCATTCATTTTAATTAAGGAATCCGCAGAGAAGTTCGCATGGGATCTAATGACTCACAACACAGTGTTTCTGTGGAGAGCAAGCAGCAAATTAGGAGACAGCCCTCAAAGCATGAAAGGTGTGGAGGAGGGGACTGGTGTCCCCAAAAGCAGCCCGAGGCATTTGATCAGGCAGCTGGGAATGAGGGGCAAGAATAGTTTGTAGGAGTGACAGTCTGGGGAGGTGTGGCCATGTCCCCAGCCCTGCAGAAGGCTCAGGGAGGTCCCCAGCTGTGGAGTGACTGGTTTTCCTCTGGGTTCACTCCCATGCAAGCCACTTCTGTCATAGCACACAAGCGTTGCTTCGCCTAGGTTGGTTTCTCCTGGATGCTTGATTTTTCTCCAAGCAACTGCATTTATAGCTGAAAGTCCAGGACCCAGAACAATGTCTAATAAAGTTTACAGCTCAGAGGATGTAATGAGGAAGTAATGTGGATATCAGTTCAGGAAAAAACAATAACCTGGCAAAAGAGGCAGAAGAGGACATTCACCCATTTCAGCTAGAACAGTTTGTCATCACATGGTGCTAAGGGGACAACATCAGCGTGAGACTCCAGTGGTCTACAGCTTTTCTTCTTATTCTTATTAAACCTTCCAAATCAGAGACAGTGCAAATTTATGTAAATAACAGCGTGTAACACATAATTCTTCTTGCTGTAAAACTGACTTCTGGGGCCAAGAAACAAGAAACTATTAAAATTTGAAAAAAAAAATCAGAAAAGTCTAGTTGCATTTGTATTTGTTTTCAGACTGGAGCTTTGTGGCTCGGGGAACGGATACACTGACCTTTTGCTTGTGTGCTCCTCAGCTCCTGCTCTGCCCCAGGCAAGTGAGTGCAAGTGAGCTCTGTGGTCCTCCCCAAACCCCGACACACGCAGACTCCCATGATCAGGAGCATTATGCTGGTCTTGCCACAGATTTCCTGTGCGGTCTTGGATAGGAAGGTGTCTGTGTGCCTCAGTTTTTCCATCTGTAAAATAAGAATGATGTTACACTGCTTCACCAGTGCAGCTAAATTTCTGCTTAAAAAGCAGTCTGTGACCTTTGGATGAATGGTGGTAATGAGCTGTTTGCCTTATTTACAAGTATCATTTGGTGTGATATAAATATTTTTTTGTATTGTACATACTATGTTTATTTTGTGCAAGTGAATGCAGTCCCAACGAAAGTGAGAGACCGAGTATTTTGCTTTCCCATATAACTCAACCAGCGTTCCCGAGTCCTGATCTCTAACACCTCTGCTATTGCAGTCCTGGGCCTCTCTTGAGCAGAAACTGCTGATCGTGCCAAATTCTCTGGTGTTTTGTAACGTGGGCTAACATGCGCCGGGGTTTGGATGAGACCAATAGGCTCATTTTCACTTAAGGCCTGCGGCAGCGCTGGAGCTGGAGAGCACAGAAGTGAAAGGTCAGTGTATCCCTTCTCTGAGCTACACAGCTCCTGTTTGAAAACAAATAAAAATATCATGTGACTATTATGATTTTTAAAAATTTTTAATACCTTTATTGCCTTTCTTCCTCCAGAAAGTCAACTTTACACCAAAAGGAAAGTTAGATGCTATTACTTTTGTACGTTTGCGTTGTTCCTTACTTGGAAGGTTTGCTTGGAATAAGAAGAAAAACTGTAGACCTATTACTTCTCTCATTTTTCTAATTTAGTGTGTCTCAGTCTATGTGTATAGTATTAGCCAATATTTAGATGGCTTTCTGGAACAAAGTTGGTGAATATGACCACGCACTTTGAGAAATTAAGGTCCAAATAGACACTGACAAGTGATTAAGTTACTGTAGCCTAATGAGTGTCTCTAGAGAATGATTAAAGTGAGCACTTAACTCGTGTGGGCTGGGAACATGCACACAATCAATTACTATGGTTTGGTAGATGATGAATAAATTGTTAAACCACAATAAATTGACAGTTTGCCATGTCCATGCCCTGAAGGACATGATGGTATCCCCTTTCCACTTCCAAAGGGTGGTCTCAGCTGCTTTTCTAGTCAACCAGAGAGGCAGGCACTCGCAAGAGGGGAGATGATGCCACTTACTTTGAGCATTTGTTTTGGAACGGTAGAAGTCAAACTCTTTGATGGCTAAAGTTGGTGAGATGAATCCCACACAAAATACCTAAAATGGTATTATTATCAGAACTCCTCCTTTTCTCGAAGAGGGGTAGCCATTGAGTACTAGATCCCCCAGATCTGGCTTACCAGTGGTTAAGTCAAAACCCAGGGGAGGAGATACAGTAATCCTAAACCTCAGTAACTACCTCTAGCAATGAGGACAATGGACAACTCTCTGCTGCTGCTGACTAAAAGAAAGTCAAGAATGATCCTATGTGCCTCCTCACCTTAGAGTTCAACAGTAACCTCAAGTTACTTCCCAAACATACAACCTGGAATCTCATCCACTGTTGTTCTTCTATTAAAAGAGCCACAAATTAAGGAATCCTGGCAGGCTGATAATATCTGACAAGGGTATTGGTACTGAAGAATTACCATCTCCAATACCCTTGTTAACAAAATACTTTCTAGTAATACTTTTCTGCAAGCTACAACAGACTTCTGCCATAGAATACGTAACGCAAACCACCTCTACATCAATACTCCTCTGGCTATTGGATATATCACTAGCTTGTAAATCAACAATCCAGATCATGATAGCATCAAAACTCAACTTGAATATTCTTGAGTGGGACTAATACACAGCATATCGGCCTGAAGGCAGTGGCAACCTTACTTACTTTATCCTCACTCACAATTTTACTTTCAATAACCCACATTTCCACCAGGATATGAGTAGAGACATGAGACTTAAAATGACCTGCAACATGCCAGCCTTTTCATGGGAGACCTGTAGAAGAATTTCTAAGTAAGTTTATAAATTCTGTCACCAAGACCAACCTGTACCTAAGATGACATACTCATCATTGGAGCTGGAAACCTGGATTTCCGTATCAATTCCTACCACAAATTTGGTAATCATTACCCTGCTACTGCTCTATCTCTGGGATAGCCCGTTCAAGTATAATTTTTCTGGACACTATGGGTAACATCAAAAAAATGTAATCCCCAGAATAGATTGTGTGTGTGTATATATATATACACACACATTATACATAATATGTATATATAAAACCTACAGACCAGCTTAGCAACTCAATATACCCATCAGACATCTGAGAAAGTTGGTAATGCAGCCAAGTCCTCATATACCACATTTGCTCTGAGAAGAATGCTGTTGTGGACAACCTAATGATCTAAGGAGGACTGTTTCTCAACAAGTATACTGCTTGAGACAGCCGTGTCATGTTTTTGAAGGAGCCATCCAAGCACCACATAGGGAATTACTTCAGGACCAAAAGACAACCCACAAGGACATTTTATCTCCAGTTACTACACACCATCACACTCTGGAATCTACACAGAAAATCACTGAGCAATTGCAGCTTAAGCTTATATCTAGCTATAAACTTGGTGCTGCCTTCCAAACCCTTGTCCAAGACCAAGCTCACTGAAATCAAAGCAATACGAAATTGGCAGGCATTAAAGGAGATGCTGCATGGAATGTATTGCATGGCATTGCCTCATCATGAGCAGCATGGTATAAAAAGGGCATCTCAGTCTGTGGCAAGGTATACGGATCAAATCCCAGAAAGAGTGATTAGCAAAGAAGGGTGAATCTCCAGAAGTCTGAGTCAAGTAGTCACTGAAAGCATTGACTGCTGAGAGATTTATAAAAACATGAAAATAAACTCTGATGAAATTACTTGCAATTTTCATCTCTAGTTACACCAGGAAGACTGCAAAACAAAAAAAATTTTGTGTTAGTCACTGGGACTTCTGCTACAGATACTCATTACGATGAGAAATGCAAAGATGCATAAGAAGGAAAAAATGTTGTTCTTCAGCTTCTGTGAGACTTCGTATTTATTTGATTGAGATCAGGAGTGCAAGTTAACCCTTGTGTCAGAAGCCAACCTACTACATTATAGTCTGCCTGCCTCACACTGCTCTTATTTTTAGTGGCTAGGGTCTTTCAATGAAACAGAAATACAGAGCTGCTGAAGTTATTGTTACCCTGGGTATAATATCTCACCCTACAGTAGTTGCATTCTGATTGAAACGACGTTTTGACCTGACAGAATTTATAATGAGCCAAATTTGAGCAGCTACAGCCCCAGGTCCCTTGAGCACTGTACAGAGGGAGGGCAGAAGAACAGGAAAGCTCCATGACGGTGACCGAACAGCTGGGCGGGGAGCCCTGCCGACAGAGTCCCCTCTCGCTCTTCATCAAACCTTGACAAAGGTTTACAGTGAACAAGCAGGCAATCCCTTCCCTAGCGTATTTGCATATGGTAAAGAATTAGGTGGGTTCATATTTTTCTGTAATTGAGCGAAAACCTGGATATACACTCTACTGTATGCATGATAGGTGTAATGGCATAATCGGAAGCGGGGCCCCATGTTTCCCCTCCTTTCTGGATATAAATTGCTCTAAAAATATAAGGGAAGGCATTAAAAACTATCAGTAAAAAAAAAGAAAGAAAGAAAAGTTCTTTACTGAAGAAAATAAAGCAAACAAGCAGGCATGGATTTATCATTGTGAGGGGAGGAAAAGGAAGAGAGAACAGGAAGGAAGGAGAGGGGAACACATGGAAAGGAGAAGTGGCACTTGTCTGCTGGGAGGAAGGTTGTCTTTTCCCAGACATGAAATGAATCCCTTTATCTCCTGCAACAATTTTTGTCTTGAATAAAACAAAGTGGCAAAAACCACAGAACTTCTCCAGAAGCAGCCTTAATGGAAACTGAGGTGAAATCTTTGTGGGCTGCAACTCGAGGGTCCATTAAAGACGTTGAGGAGGAGGAAGAGTCAGCAATCCAGCATCCTGAAAAGGAGGTGAGCCTGAGGGGTTGCACTGCACAGTCATGGCCATGGAGGAAAGCCTGGAACAAGCAGTCATGAACAGAGCTCAGATCCGGTGACCTCTGTGATCATGTATCACAAGTTAAAGTGCATCCGTTATCAAAACCTCATGACTTGTTTGCTAAAACTTTACTCAAAGGCATTTTAAAATGGAGAAGAGACATCTCTGCTATGTGCTCTTTTCCAGATTTGTCCAGGGAGGAAGTTTCTCTGCCCCAAAGGTCTCTTCAGAGATACTCGGGGTAGCTCAAAGTATCACTACAGAACTGTGTTTGTCATCTATGGGTCCCTTCAATTTTTGTACACTTTGATAGGTCTGTGTAAAAAATCAGTATAGTGCTCTCACTGAAAGTACCCTTTTCGTATTTTGTCCCTACAAGAACGGCTACCGGTGTACCAAGTCAGTGAGGGAACATGCCAGTTCTCAGCTACTACTGAAAACCAGTTATTAGACATGAACAGCAGTTTGGGTTAAATTGACTTGGAGCAAATTATTTACAAAAATGCTCATCATCAGTACAAAAGGAAGACTGGATAATTTTAGTACACATGAACACCTTAACTATTTCAAAGATTCTAGTATACATTAAACTTTGTTGTCTCCACTGTTTCATATCCTCATGCTGGTTGACACACATATGTGTAATATTTTAATCTTCTATCAATATAATCTCTCATATTTTATGTTATTTTTATTCTACTTTTCAAAATTACCTTTGCAGAAAACTTAATAAAAACCCAAATTTTGGTACCACTGAAATTACTAAAAGTATGTTCATGAGCTGTATCTCATTAAGGGCAAATATAAAAACAAAATGGAAATTTTTTAGTGTAAGCAGTTTTCAACTTCTAAATGAACAAGGAAAGGTTTGAAGATTTTTAAAATGTAGAATATCTCTATGTTTTCAAATCTCCTTACTTAAAAAAGGTTTATCAGATCAGCCTTAAAATTTCCAAAAATATTCTTCTTTGCCAAGAGACCACACGTAAAGTTTCAGGTGGGAAAAAAATTGGCTTAAAAAAGAAGAAGAAAAAAATATAGGGTCTTAGAATAAAAATCAACATGGAACTGCTACTGTAGTTCCATTATAAAGACTCGTAAAAAACATTTCCAGTTGCTCTCCAGTAGGTCTGATTTCCATAAGTAAAGCCCCACTTTATTTCTTCTACAGTTCCTTATAGGTCTTTAAGGAGCTATGAAAACTCTCTTGCCAACAGGGAATTTCTTGCAGAAATAAAGTATCTTAGGAAACATTTTTTTATAGATCTGGAAACATATTAATGATTAAAGGCCTGATTCTTCAGAGCTGAGTGTTTGCAGTTTCCATTGGCTTCTGTGGGAATGACAGATGCTGGGCACCTTCTCATATTAGGTATAATATCTGCATACCTCAACTCTGCGATTGCACCAGGCTTGTGAAAAACCTTAGTGCTTGCCCTCCAAACCGCACAGGGCAGGTCCCCCTATTCAAACCCAAGAGTTTCAGATTAATGATTCTAGTCCTTAAGATCATGGGACAGACTTAAAATTCATGAGCTTTTTCAGTTTTTATGTGATTTGTGAATTTAAACCTTTTTTTTTAAGGAAGTTTCTTGCCTTTTAGGTTTTCTCCGCAGGAATCCGGGCTGGAAATTCACTTTTGTTTAGAATAGAACAAGTTTTTTCTTGCTACCACCCATCTCCTGCAGCTGGGGCTAAAGAAAGATGCCAAACATCGCAGGACTTAGTATCGGACTACAGGAGATGGCCGTGGTGAGGCTAACTCATCCTCCCTCTTGCAGGTCTGGCGCCGCGCTCCTGCCCGTCCCGGCACAGCCCCATGGTGACACCCGTGCTTTCTCAGCACTTAGCTGGGGACACAGGATCAGAGCAGAAAAAAAAATGTGGGAGGCAGAGCCGCAGCTGTTGGAGGAGCTTATTTTATCTGTCAGCAACTGTACATGAACCCTCTCTACTGCGGGATAAAATCTGACAGAGAGGCATAAGTCCTGACAGAGAAAGTTTTATGTACATTAAAGTCCCCATCAACCTGTCAATGCATAAATGGCCATATGCAATGTAAGTGATGATTAAAAGTGATCCAAAAGAAAGCATGTAAAAACCAAATGAACCTGCCCACTACACCAGATCTACACCAAAGCTTCTTGATAAGTTAAACTGTTTTTAAGTCGCAGAGATCAGCAACGAAAGGTCTGACTGCCAAAAGGCATTTTAGACATTCAGCAGATTTCCTATTAAAATGTAAGATAAGAAACCATCAAAATGTACATAAAAAAGACCCCAGTCAAGTGTGTAAAATTTCTTGAGGAATCAAGGAAAGCTTGTCCTGTTTGTGGGACTGCTTCCAGGCCTTCTCCCTCTCCTTCAGTTTTTGTGCTTTTGTGTTTATGGCAAAAACAGTTTACAGCTGGAACAGCTACATTCAGCCTGCAGCTCCTTCTCTTTG
>NW_009224028.1:489-15024 GCF_000690835.1 Fulmarus glacialis | reverse complement strand
TTCCTGCTGCCTTTAATTGCTTGGTTAATCTGTGTAACCAACAACTGTAATCCATGTAATCCCACGGCCCTTTCACTTGTCCTTTATCGACCGGGCAGGTATTTGTTATGCTGCTTGTCGTGTCCTTCCCCCCAAGCGGGCTGTCAGCTCTTCACACAGGAGGATTTCCTGCCACACTGCGTGTTTGCACAACGCTGGCACAACGGAGCTGCCCACTTGAAGCTTCCAAGGGCTACCGGCTAAAAAAACCAAATACCCCTGAAGTCACCCTAGCAATTTGCCAAGGTCCATTTGCCTATTTATATCATTAAAGCTGGCAGATGGCAAGGGAACGAGGAGAAAAGTGATATTTTGTTTAAAAAAGAAAAAGAATAGAAAATCAGCCATTGTGAGGAACCAGTCTCCACCTTTCTCGTAGTGCTCTCTGACCTCTGGGTAGTCTCCTTCGGGGGAAGTACCAGAAATACTCTGATTTTTTGAAGATGAAAATCAGCTTTATGTATTCTGTAAGGTGATGACAATTAAGTCAGCGTCTTATATTTCCCCAGAACCTTTCCATCAATATAAGGCACTGACTTAATTGTGTCACTCAAATCACATTGTAATTGTGAGTCAAAAATGTCATTCTTGATTTACCTGCATTTCTATACCACCGAGGTCAACAGATGTACCTACTCCAGTGATACGTCCGAATGAATTTATGCTCTAGACCTACACACAGAATAAATGGCTGTGGATATTTGTCAGGCTGCTGCTAGGAGTGGCCTCATCTTTTTTGGATAAGCTTCAGATAAAAGTCTAAACATCTGGATACTTATAAAAATCATCCAGAGCTCCTGGATGTCGAGGCTTTTCTCTCATTCATTTGGACGTGTATGTGAAATTGTCAGTGGGCACAGAAGTGCTGTAATGCGAGGGGTAATCAGCCAATGGACAGAAATAGGAATCAGATGTCTTTCAAATAAAACTTGCCTCTCCACCAGCAATCCTCCAGCGAATCTCCCACACCTGTGGATGAGGGGTTATGCTGCTGTTACTGCCATTCAGAACTCTTAATGCTGGACGTATTTTTAAAAGACAGCTCTCGCAGCTTATAAAGCAAGGTTTTGGCTTTGGCTAATGAAAAGCATTAATGTACTGTGGGAGGTGGAGAGAGAGAAAGATTATAATTAAATCTCTGCACTCCTCTCCTGTCTCTAAGGGCTTGGATAAGAAACAGTTCTGCTGGGCAGCTGAATTTGAGCTAAATAAGATAGCTGGGGGAGGGAGCCTTCTTGGTGGTTTCATATAGGCTTGCACATGCGGTAGGGCCAGGGAACATTTCTGATGAAAATAAAATTGTTCTGGGCTCGATCCAGCTGAAAATACCGACAGCCTGCCGGGCCCTGCAACTTTCATAAGGTTGCAGATCCTGGCTCCTAGCAGGAAGCTTGGCCCGGCTGCCGTGGAAGGCCCAGCAAGCAAAACAATAGTTTTATGCCTGAAAGTTGCACATCCAGCTGGGAGAGGCAGGAGGACTTGCGCCAACACGCTCCCTCTCTCCCAACGCTGCCAAGGTTGGGCTCCTTCTTGTACCTTCAATCCCTCTGACCCATGCCCTGCGAGCGCGGCCAAGAAGTCGCTTGGGAGCCCAAAGTTGGAGGCGGTTGCTCCTCTGCTCGTAAAAAAGGGCTGGTGGGTCTTGGTATCTCACAGGCTGGTGGTGATAACTGGTAATGGCCTCCTGCAGGACGAACATGATTCTCCCCTCATCCCCCTGTATTTTTTTTAACTATCAGCCTCTCTTGAGTTTGGTTTGGCCTCGAAGAGCAAACGTTTTGTTGAAATGATTTACGACTTATGTTAATTTATATAATGCCCTTTATGTACATCACAGGCGGGTCTTTATAACAAGTAAGTCTGAAACAATGTAGGTGCCACATGCCAAAAAAATACAACTATTGAAAACAGAAGACTAAAAGACCCCAAACAACGTTTTAAAACTTCTGAGGGAATTTGACATAAAAATTTTTTTTGGGGTGGAGGAGAGGGGTGTTGGATTCCGCGGCTTTGGATTGCCAAGAGATGTGTTTCATGCATTCTCAGGCTGAGACAGGAGACTGAGCTTATGGTGGACAACGAAAAGTAAGCTCATAAGCTTGGTCAGCTGTTGGAGACATGGGCAACAAAAATACTTTAAACTCAGTGCTACAGAAGTAATTCCTGCAGCTGTCTGGATCAGAGACTCAGCTCTGCATCCTCTCAGCTTTTGCATCTCATCACCCTAAAATCACCGGTGGGCCAGAGCTTCTCACATCATGACAAGATGGCCTGTTCCAGGAGCAGAAATAGGGACAAAATGAGCAGAGATGGTTCGCCTTTTTGACACACCATCAAATCCAGCTCCAAAATTGTGCTCTAAGCTTCTTTTAAAGGGGAAAAAGAGAAGTTCCTACCAACACACCACCCTGCTCCTGACAACTCTGTGCCTTCCTCAGGGTTTTACAGACTTAAACTGCTCCAGAGGAATAGAAAAGCCCATAGCCACACTGACGACACCTATGGAAAGTTAGTTTTCACAAAATTACAAGGAGTGATCACAAGTGCAGAAAACATGGAATATAATGAAAATGAAAAATGATGTTGAAGTAAAACCAGGCTGTTAGTTAGTGCCCCTTATCGTCTCTTTAATCACTGATTAAGCCCTTGTACCCACGGCCATTTCATGTGATTTAAACCAGCAGTAATTAGCCCTCGTCCAAAAGAGTACTTAAACACATACCTTAACTCTAAGTATCTGACGATCTCTGCTGAAGGCACTGTGAGGACTGACACCCTGAGATGCTACCCACACACTTGCACGCTGGACCGAAGCCTGCGTTTTCCCTTTCCTGAACTGGAACGGCGTTTTTTCCTGTGACTGTGGAGTTAACTTGAAAATTCGCCCCCACATAGACGGCCTGCCACTCTTTTTTTCTGCTCCAGCAAAGCTTACTCCAATATTTCAGCTGTGGTTGCAAAGCAGGCCTGATTCTGCGCTTGGGAAGTCACTGAGAATTTTGCTCCTGATTTCAGGGTATTCAGGATCAGGCCTCAGCAAGCACCAGAAATCTAACAAGTCTGTGTGTGGCCTGTGTTTTCAGAGGTTCTCAGCGTCTTGGACTACCAGATCAGTCTCCTTTTAGAAGCATAGATTTGAAAGGTATGTAAATACCATTTATATATGTACATACATACGCTCACTCCATACACATATATTATTATTACTATTTCACCAGAATTGTGCAAACCTGTTGTCTGATCAAAGCACAAGCCAGTGTTATTTTCACGATTTTGCTTTTCTCTGCAGTTGTCTTTGTTGAACTAAGCCAAGACAACACTTTTATCAGAAATATATGTAGACATGTAATCCGCATGACACGGAGCCCTGTTAAGCAGAGAGAGGGATTTTACTCTCAGTTATACCAATGTAACTTCTGTTCAAGACAAAAGACATCCCTCTGATCTTGCACCAGGCAGATGTACTTCTTCTGAGCAGAAGACATAAAAGACTTGTCAGAACTTGTGCTCCTCAGCGGGATTTATATCTCTGTAAGTGGTCCCGTTTGAGTTGAAGATGTACGTGTGTACATTCATAATGGGAGCTATTCTTCTCCCCCTAAGTGCAACATATGGATATGGACATGACTGCATTACGTATAAAAATGTAATAAAATGTTTTGCCTGTGAACATGCAATAAAACACACTTCATTTTATGGGAGGGTAATTGTGTGTAATTTGATTCTTACATTATAACATGTTGCATATTTAGTATAAATGCTCTCACTTTGAAGTGATAGTCTGCATAGCAGGATGATTCACGGGATAAGACAAGAGCCCTTTGCTCTTGCAGATACAATCTGAAAACAGGCTTGAGCTCTCCGAAGAAATGCACTGGATGGGTTCAGATCCAGGGCTCGCTGGTTTGCACAGCAGTCCACAGGATCTTGATAGCATCGTTTGGGAAAGACCCAGGACCAAGGTCCCAGCAGTCCATGGCTTCCTGGAAGAACAAGCTTCCCTTAATGTCACCTTGCAGCTGTAGAATGTGTTCCACTTGTAGAAATGGCACCTCCACACCAGATCTTTGATCTGCTGTCTAGGGAAGGGATGGCTAATTTTAAACAAATGTTGTGGGAAGGCCACATCTCCTTCCATCTCCCATTCAGCTGCTGTTTTTTGCTGCAGGGCCTGCCTCCATGCATCGCACCGGGAAGCAACGTGTTGCCTCCAGATGGTCCTGAGAAGGCTCTGAGAATCCCTCTGCCTCGGGTCAGGGCAGCCGGCAGTATTTCAGACCAAATAAAAGCTGCCACATGATGGAGTCAGGACCGTTTGTAAAAGGTTGTGAGCACAGTGCAGTGGGACAGGGATGTGATATGAGCAGGGAGGGACAACGTGAAAAGGGAGGGGAGCAGTGAGACAGTGTGGACACCATATGCCTGGTGTGAGTCCTGGGTAGAAGGACACATCTTCACACAGGAAAGGAACTTAATAATATCACAATGTCTCAGGCAGCCTCTCGCAGTGGGCGTGGCAGTTCTTGCTGGGCATATGCGTAGAAATGCATGTCACAGCATTAACGACAGACTTCCACAGAGGAGCAAAAGGGGTTGCTTTTTCCATCTTAAAAATAATTTCCTTATTGTTATGATGGTACACAATGACACAGTTCTCTCAGTATTTAGGTATTGAATTCCCCTTTTTTAAAGGGGACTTAAACTTGAGTGACCTGTGGTCCCACTATCTATGTACTGAGCCCTCTTTGTTATTTGTGCTTTTTGGAGAGATTATGCTCCCATGATTTATATAAAGAGTCTGCCTTCTTAGAGAGGATTTCATATGACCCCATGATCCCATTATTTAAGTACTAAGATCCTCCTTGTTAGAGGTTACTTTAACCACCATTTACACACTCAGCTCCACAGAATAGGGCTTTCCCCACCAGTGTCAATAAAGTTAGCTTTTGTTCGAGTGCTCTTCCTCTCTGCAATTAAATCACACTTGAGAGGCGATACTCGTATTTTTTATAGCATGCTCTCAGGCCGGCTGCATCCTCCCATGCCAGCAGCATGTTAAGCGATGCCCAGACCCAAGAGTGGACGTGACCGCGGGTTGTGCAGCTGTGTCTGTGGCTGTGAAGCCCACCAGTCAGTGCGAGAGTGCACGGGGACAGGACTGGGCGCAGAATGGTGATGGCGTCCTAAATGACTGTGATGAGTTCCCTAAATAATACATGCTCAGGCAAAAACCAAAATCGTCACCACTGAAAACTGGTATGATGAAAAGAATTAGCTTTGAAAGTCATATGTCCTTCTCATACCTTGCCTTTTTATCTCACGCATTTCACCTTTGTGAACTCTATGTGCTTTGTGCAGTTATGCTAGTAGTAGAAGATAAAAAGCTTTGATTTAGGGCGTTCGGGCAAATGATGCTTAATATAACTTTACACAGAATAAATACTAGGACAGTTTTAACTACGTGTGGAGACGGGTTCTTGCAGACTTCACAGATCAGAAAGAAAAGCCAGAAAAAAGCATAGTGAGAAATAAAACTTTTTAGAAGAAGTTTACTGCATGGACCAAAGCACTTCAATTCCACAAACAAGAAAGGGAAGGAGAAAGGTAACTAGGAATAAAACAACTATAGTGACAATATGTAAGTTGTGGCAGGAGAAAGAGGATGTAGACACAAATTATGGCAATGTGGAAAAGCAGGAAGGAAAGTAAAGGCATAAGGAAATAAATGGGTCTATTAAATACCTGTCTTTCAATTGTAGAACTGTATAGATGGATCATGAAAGAAAAAAAGGCCTATGAGTGCTCTAGGAATTTCAGTGTTTAGAGATGGCAAAATTTCTAATAAAGACATAGCCAGTGACTTTTGAAATAACTCATTCCATGAGACACTTCACAAGCAGCGAAGGAAGCACATGCTGCTCACACAAGTATTACAGAGCAGTTTACCTACAGAGGCTATTAAAAATCACCTGCTCCAGAGGAAGATATATCTGAGGTGACCTTTGGCATATTGGCTTTATATTTAAGAGATGCTTAAGAGATTTTAGTGTATTAGGATAATTTCAGATAGCTGAGGAGGTGTTGACTTTGTGCCAGGATTCATGAAAGCAAATAGGTAATTATAAACAAAAGTAATGAGAGGTTCTCTCGTCTGACAGAAATTTTAGGAAAAAAATGGAGAAGATGAAATGGCATTCATCAATAAAGGAAGCAGATGTGTGAATAAAAATCTTTCCTAATCCATTTGCAATTCAATTCTTTAAATTGTTCTAGATTGATAAGACTTTTTTAAAAAAATACAATAGATTGAAGAAATTGCTTTATTTGACCCCAAAAGAAATATTTTATTTGGTATTCAAGTATAAAACATTCTTACAATAAGGCTGAAGCAAGTTTTGAAATTAAATATTTCAGACTGAAAAATTCAAATACTCCATTTTAAAAATGTCAACCCAATACTTTTCAACTCTTTTTTTCAGGTTCTCCATGTACCCGTACATATATAGATCACTTGTTTTCGGCTGAAATAATTTGAGAAAATTAACATGATTTCAGAAAACATATTGGTCTTCAATTTGCATTTTTTAGTGGGAAAAAGAAGGTTTAAAGAAAATTTTCACTCAACTGTTATAGGGAAATAACAGGTAAGAAAATATTGCCAGTCAAGATGGTATAAAGAAAAATAAACCATGTTAAATAAACGGGTTTCATTGTCTGATGATGGTTCATTGATGAAAGGCACTGTATAGATGTAAAACACTCACCAAATGCTACTTGGTTTAATATCAACCATGTATCTATGTAGCGTTGCAAAATACAGAATCTGTGAAGCAATTCTGGAGTAGGTGAAGAACTGAATAATTGGCAGATCCTAAAATAGCATTTTCAGTGGGAAATCACATGATAACGCAAATGTTTACAATAGAAAACTGTGCGAATTAGTACTGGTGCGAATTAGATGCTAGTATTTCTGTTGGTAATCTAGAGGGAATGTAAATTACTACTGAAAATGTCTTAATGACATAAAACCTGGTAGAGTGGTACGTGACAGTGAGGGCTGGGCAGATGTACAAAATGATACGGACTTGACATACAAAGAGCATGTGTTTTAATACAGGCAAAAACCAGAAATCTGCATGTAGGACTGAGGAAGACAAGGATGGCGACAGAGTCCGGGGCTCGGGAAGGCAGTGCTTCTGAGAAGGAGTTGGGACTCATGGTCAAGGAGTTGCATTAGAGTTCCTACTGCAATGCTGTAGCTAAAACAAGCCCTAAATGTAAAAAGAGAGGAGCAACCAGTGGAAATACGGATATAATTTTACATTTGAACATAGCTGCAGGGACACAGATGTTGGAACATTATGTACAGTTCTGGTCGTCCCATATTTATAAAAAGATGTTGAAAAACTGAAGAAGATGCAAAAAGTGAGCCAGAAAAAATATTCCATGCTAGAAAGAAAAAATTCTGCACAGTGCAAGACCTAAAGACCTGATCAAAAACAGGAAGAATAGGTAACTTGAATATGCCACGAGTACTTTTATCACAAGACACTACTCTGGGACTAAAGTGGAGAAAGCTACTGTGATGAGCAATGGAGAGTAAAAATGAAACAAATTCACAAGAGAAATAAAGCAAATGTTTTGCAAAGCCAAAGTAGTTTAAATTGTTGGCCCAAAAGTCTTCACCTCAAGACTAGATGTCTGTGTGGAAGACCGTCATTCAGAGAAACTCCAGGTAGACAACATGATATGGAAGTAACTTGATTTAAAAAAAACAACAACAAACAAAACCATGGCCTATTTTATCCTGGGAAATTGGTCCTGATGATCTAATAGCCTTTCTGGGCACATCTGTATGACTCTCTGACTCTATTTCTATGGATAACACTTTGTGGAGCAGACCCAAGTCTTCCTGCACATCCAATTTACCTTTTTGGCAGAGAACTGAGAGGAGAGAGAGTTGTGTAGCTCTTGCCAAAGCTAACAAGAAGCGTATCTTATGCAAGACAAAGCCCTGCTTGCAAAGAAATTTAAGCCAAAGCCATGTATAACTGCAAGCAAACAGTGAAGTCATAAACACCCTGGAGCCCATTTTGCCTTCGGTTCCTCGCCGCTGTTGCATGGTTTTAAATGATGGTTGAATTTGTTCAGGGGTGCTGTTGCTCTCCATATGCATATCTGTGCCTTGGCATTTCTAATACTCCACGGTGTTGGGGAGATAAAAGTTCTGTGATGCTCTTGTCCCCCTTCTATAACGAAGCCATTATCCCTAAGAGCTCATTTAAAACTGTATCTCTGTCAGATCCTCTCCATCGATTCCTAAAGGCTTTAGACGGTGTGTTTGACACAGACACAGCAACAATCTTGTGCAGCCTGAATTTGTCTCCGTAGTGGTTTGGTGTACCCAGAGCTCCTGTCACAATTTGAGTTACTGTCTTCAGAGAGGCTAGAGCCTTCAAAAGGTTTTATTTCCTACCCCTACGCTTCCTAAATTGGAGTCTTGAACACAATTTATACAAACCAACAAGCAGAAAAGGATTGGGTGGTCATGTCTAAAATGATTCAGAATTTGACCCTCAAAAATCTTTATCCGTTAGAGGGTTGGAATTTTCCTTTTCTTAAGAAAACAGCCAACCCTCATTTCTTTTTAAAAGTCCAAATATTCTGGAAAGCGTCAATTATGTGCTTTAATTACAAAATAATGTTGATTGTACAGACACCTGTGCATAGTGCTCCGTCCTGATACTCAGCTAACATGAAAACTCAGATAAGCAGCCCTGTTAAAATCAATGGGAAAACTTGCCTGGAGAGGGTAAAGTTTGCAGGATCAGATCCTCTGCAGAGACTTTCTTTGTTTCCAGAGATATTTTGTGCTTCACTAAGTAAAAAATGTCATCATATTTCAAAGTGAAATTTTGCAGGCCATTGATCTAGAATGTGAGCTAGTTCCTTTGGGTATTTTGGAAAATCAGAAACAACATATTTATTTAATTTAGAAAAATTACTTCCGTCCAAGGCTGTTTCTCAAGAAACGTTCATGACAGCCTAAAACTTGTAAACTCGCTACGTATACGTGCCAGGCATAGCATAAAGATAAATAGCTCAATACTTTGCGATATGAAATCTCCCTGAACAAGTATTTCGTATTGGATTGTAACGGATCTTAAAAGACCTTCCAGTGTCCTGGAAAAATAATCATAGTTTTAAAGGGCTAGTAAATATATATCTTCACATGGTAGTTAGCAAATGTTTCAATAAACTGTAAAGATTCCTTCTAACAATTTTTATACTTAGTCCCGGAATGATTAATCATGTTGGTTTTTTTAAGGTTTACATTAAAATAATAAGAAATAAACTTTCCAAAATAGTAAAACATTGTGATTCTCATGCCAATAGGAAAAGCCAAGGACATTAAAAATTAAAGACGACGTCTTCAATCTAGATTTCGACCCCAGCTAAGTAATTTTTATGCTTCTGGCCTCTCTTGGTCCCCTGAGGAAAATGGATGAAAACCCTTCTCCCAAAAGCTGAGTGTACACCTGACCTAAATTCTTCCAGATTACAGACTTGAAGAGCAGGAACCCAGGTCCGTAAGTTATGCTTCGTTATTGAATGGCATCTGTTTGTGTTGTTATATAGGGCAGGGTACACTTTGCAGAAATAATTAAGTGAATTATGGACAAAGTGTTAGTCTGGAAAGAAAAAGAGTGTTTGGTCCTGCTAGTGCCTGCTTTAAAAGAGTTTGTCTGAAGTTTCTCTCCTATGCTTCATTATTTTCTCCTTTATGCTTTTAAGTATATCCAAACTTGAAATCTAATAATTGGTTTTTTCTCCAAAAAATTTAAACTTTTGTAATAAAACCCTCTGAATATTGGTTTTGTTGTTTGTTTGTTTTTTTCTCCTGGAAAAGATAAGGATAGAACAAATGGGCAGAAAGTACTCAGGTGGAAACAAAATTTTACTGCTAGTCAGAAACCCCACTTCCTGCCTCCCTGGGAACGTAAGATCAAAGACGCACTTTGCCCTGAACCAGGCATCCTGTACCAAACATTACACAGCAAACAAATGGTGATTCTTCACCAGAATATTCTCGTAGTCTTCAAGGAGTCACAGCTCAGAGACTTTCTGTGCTGGCGTTGGTATCTTTGTATGTAGTAGTACTCAGAAGATTTGTCCCCTGAACTTCCAGCATCTTCTTGTGTGAAGGACATCCTCAGCTTAAACACACACGAAAGGGCTTGCTTTTGCTTGCTTTCAGCCTGACGTCTGCTAGATGCATTTGCTTCCCTCTTCCCCTTCCTCCTCCTGGTTCTTGTCCTGGGTGAGAGTGAAAGAGGGGTCCTTATTCACCTTCTCCACCTCTGTCATTCAGAGATTCAGCATTTCAATTCAAAACTCAGAGGTTTTCATGGTGTAGACCAGAATGGAATAATTTATGGACAGTTCAATAAAGCTAAAATTAAATGTTATATTTACAATTAAGTGCCAAAGTTTCAGTAAGATGCTTGTGAAACATTTCCATTTTGTCAAATCAAACAACCTTTTCTGATAGAAAACCTCTGTGCTGGAAAATTTTCAAGCTTCTCCGAGTGTTATGCTACATTTTTGGCTCGAGAAGCTCAGTAAGGGCTCTTTATTTTTATTTTAATACAGGGTGTCAAAATTAATTATCAGAAATTTCACTGACGTAAAGGAAAATATTTGGGCCAGGGCATTCATTGTTATAAAGACTATTACCAATATCTTCACACTGCAGTCGTAACCACATATTCATGTAGACTAACTAAATAAAATACAGATTTCAAGCAAACAAGGGCAGAATTTTTGGCTAATACACACAAGGGCATATCTTTTCTGGAGTTTTACTTTTATCAATTCAGGTTGTTCAGCCTTGACTACAGATATTTTGTACACTTAACTATCTGCTCATAAAAAGAAGTTTGCTCAGAAATGAGGGAGGCCAGAGGCCTGCCAGAGATTTTGCCATCTCTCTTATGGAGCAATCTCAAGAAAGAAATGGTAAAAAGGCAATTTTGTGTTTGGTATCTGTATCCTGCCTAAACCCCACTTCAGGTGCCTGACTCCTCCAGAAGACTATCAGGTTGCTCAGGCATGTTTTCCCCTTCACAAATCCATGCTGACTACTTCCAGTCACTGTTTTGTCCTTAATATGTTTGGAAATGGCTTCCAGGAGGATTTGTTCTATCACTTTCCCAGTGATTGGGTTGAGGCTGACTGGCTTGTACTTCCCTGGATCCTCCTTCATGCCCTTCTTGAAGATAGGAGTGACGTTTGCTTTCCTCCAGTCCTAAGGAGCCTCTCTTGATCCCCATGACTTTTCAAAGATCATCAGGAGTGGCCTCGCAATGACATCCACCAGCTCCCTCATGCAAGTACTCAAGACTTCACTAAAACAGTGGCCTGAGCTGAGCGAATACATGTGTGATATGTCAAACACAAGATCATGAAACCTTGGAAACTTTTATATGGATATGGGCTGGGAAATATGGACTATCCTAAAAGGTTTGGCATTAAAAGTGACATCCATTATTGTGACTTTAGCTCATGAATATGGCAAGAATTATTTGTAGCACATATTATTAAGTATGTCAGCTAATAAGGAGCGAAATTGAACCCCATATGGGAATACTGAATATTAGTTTGTTCTCCTTGAAGCTGCTGGATAAAGAATGGAAATAAAGGGGATAAACTGAGAATTTTGTTTCACTAAAAAGTTTAAAAAAAAAAAAAAGCTTACTTCAATGCATTGCAAAACTAATTTTTTTTCAGAAGTATTCAGAGGGAGAGACAGATTTTACTACCTGCTCAAGACACACTGGAATAGCTGATGACTTCTTGAAGCACAAACCTAGAAGGGTGCAGACACCGCTTAAATCCCTGTTCTCAGGGCTTGGGGCCTTGAGCCGTGTCTCTGAAACCCCAACTGAGCGGCTGCACCAAGAGGTGCTTCTTGTGGGAGTTGTCTCCTTTCTCTTTGGAGGGGAGCTTGGTTAGGAGCTTCTGAACAGAGGTTTTGCTGAAAAGGACTTAGTTGTAAGAAAGATTTTTGTTTCAGCAAATAGGCGTTTTCCAATTTAAAACATGTGCTGTGGACAAAAGTTCTTGCCTTGCTCCAAGGCTGGGTGTCTTCAGAGCCTGGAGGTGTTCAGGAAGGTGGAAGGTGCTCCGTGCAGGTGGAGAGAGCCCATCATCTCATGAGACTGCACGGCACACACAGGAGATGCAACAACAGGGATGAGCTCAAGCCAGGGCTTTTTTGTAGTCATCCAGAACTGCCCAGAGCTCATCTGTGTTTGGACACAGTGGTTTGATTTGGGGAAGACTTTAGTCTCCTTCGGTTGTTATCCTGACCTGAAGGCTTGGGGAAACGAAGGACAGGAATATGAGAGTGTGGCAAACTTCTCCAGAAGAACAGCGACCTATCCAAAGGATTAAGTTGAAGCTGGCTTTTCTACAGAAGTCCGGGTCTGGACATGTGCATGCTGATGGAATAGCAAATTCCTGTTTTGCAATTACATCTAGAAAGAGAAATGTTTTCCATTTGCTGCCTCCTCTCCCACTTGCCCAGCCTGGGATAAGGGTCTTATTCAGTTCAGCCTGGGAGATGGAGGTTTGGGGGGATAATAGGAGTTTCACGGACGAAAAGAAAGAGACGGGAGTGTGAGGAGAAAGGGGGAAGGAGGGAAGAGGCAAGAGTCCTGGCACAAATATTTAAGCATTCAAACTGTTGCAAAACTAGGCCTTGTAGGAATAAAAGCCTCGTGTGATGGAAATACAGACTCTGGGATGATTATTTCTGCTGCCTGTGAAGCTAGGAGGTTAAAACAGGGAAATGATAAGTGAAGAAGAGTTACGAGCAGCGAAGACAGAGGCAGTCCAGGCGCTGGTACACGCACATGCACCGGGCAGTTGGCCTGGGCCCATTGCTGAGCCAGGACCCTGGCCAATTTTCCTTTTTTTTTTTCCCCTTCTTGGAAGAAAAGGAGCGAGGTTAAGCTGACCGGAGAAAGCAAAGCTACCATAGCCTTTTGTGGCCTGTAAAGCCGAGTACAGGCTGTCATTGTCAGGCAGTGTAACACAGTCCACTTTTGTTGTTTACTTGCAGCAGCGGGTGGAAGGAACTGCTCTAAATTATGTTGGGTGACGGGGAGCCAGGAGAAGGGCTGTGGTGGGAGGAGGCTCCGCTGTCTTCCTGAACTTTCACTTTTGATTTTCAGCTGAGCTGGAAACACGATTCCTTATTGTTTTTTTTTTTAATGCCTGGACCTGAGGCCAGATCCTCAGCTGGGACAAATCAGCTCCGCTTCCCTGTAGCCGAGGAAGGTAGTGATATGACCTGCTTTGTTTAGAGACCGGAGCCCTTCTTTTCCCTGGTAAAAATCAGACCACCACATTCATGTGCTCAATCATCAAGTACGTGAACATTTTTCAAAAGCACAACTTCCCAATGACCCAGAGTGCCTTTAAATAAAGAAGTGCTATTGGACCTCGGTAGTGTGAAAGGAGCGGTTGAAATCCCTGTCTTGCCCAGCTGTTAAACCTGTGTTTGATTTCTGAAAAACCTATAGAGAAAAAGGGTTAAAGGAGACCATACAAGAAGTAGAAGAAATAAATTGAATGCACATGTGCAATCATTATTCATACTAACGTTCCCTGTATTACTTCATAACACAGCTGTATACACAAAAAAACAGTCCAGTTTGGTTTCTTCCTATTCGAATCTTATTAATTTCTGTTTAATGGAACACAAATGTTTGCGCTCTTCATTTTGACGAATGCAGCCTCGTAGTGTATTTGTTAAGCATTAGCTAGCGCGGTTGTGACCATCTAATACAAATGTCTCTGGGCCTTTCATGGCTCCTGACAGGACATCTTTTGAGCATGACAGTTGCCATGGGGACGGGTGCAATGCCTATTTGGAAGGAAAATTGGGAGCAATGCTCATTACGTCAAAAACTACATCGGGGAGGGGGGGAAGGAGAATGTTTGCTTCTTGTGCTGACACTTAGCTGCTTGTTTTACCCGCCACCCACACACTTCCATCAAACAATATCTCTTTCAAACGCAGAAGTCAAAGTTTGCATCTCCTATCATTCCAGCTGGAACAGGCAGGGGCTGTGTGAAATGAATATCATCGCGCGCGGGGCCGGGGCACTGCCTGGCTGGCTCTATCTGTCACTTCATAACACAGCAACACTGAGCCCTCTCAGTTTTCCCCTCCTCCTGCCCTCGGCCGAACGCTTCACCCGGCTCCTCAGGGCACCGCGGGGACGCCGGGGTGGCGCGGGGAGGGGGCAGCTGGGTAAATCTAACCAGCTTGCTCAAAACCAGCAGATTTATTGTGGGTTTACGCTGGTGAGAGGAGGACTGGTGTCTGTGAGTATCACAATTTCCACATATAGGGAAGGTAGCAATAACAAACACGAAGACCTTCGTTTCCTCCCCGTCCCCCCAGAACACTGTGAGAAGTCAAGG
>NW_009224028.1:0-421 GCF_000690835.1 Fulmarus glacialis | reverse complement strand
CCCTCAAAAGCCTGCACTTTTTTTCTTTAAAAACCGAGCCGTTGCTGTATCTTTCACTGAGTTGTTCTGTTGACTTAGACTTTCAAAAAACCCCCAAACCCACACCGAAAAAAACCCAAACCTCCCAAAAAATGGGTACTAGCCAAACAGTCGAAGGAAGAGACGCAGCAGACTCACCACGAGGCCCAGGTTTGGGGGGGGGTGGGAGGGGAGGCGTGTTTGCAAAGCACTCAAATGTCTGGCTTTGGGTGCTGCGGTGACATACAAAATCTTCTCAGTGAAGTACAGGAGGTGGCTGCAACACCTTGCTGATCGCCCATGATGCCCACACTGAACGGTTGGGGCCGGCCAGGTGCTTGGTCCCTGAGATACCTGAATGGTTGCCCTTACAGTCCTGCTTTGCATTCTGTGTTTTACGGTG
>NW_009224027.1:5892-6186 GCF_000690835.1 Fulmarus glacialis | reverse complement strand
CCGCCCCCCGGCCCCCTTTGCCCGCCAAACTTTTCAGGAGCGACTGGGCTTTTTGGTCTCAAAAGGCACCACATGAGCGGGCAGCTGCCGCCGATCAAACCATGCGGAAAATCAAGCAGGTTAGGCAGCTAACGCTGGCGGGAATTTCAGTTTCTTTAGTTATTTTGGTAATTTCAGTTTATTTAGTTATTTTCGGCCTGGTGCACTTTTTGTGCCCCTTTCAACAGCTGGTCTTTTTCCAGGAACGGGACTGGGTGGCTCATTTCCAGACGTTATCGGCTTTGCGTTTACTCT
>NW_009224027.1:0-5879 GCF_000690835.1 Fulmarus glacialis | reverse complement strand
CCCCCCCCCGTGCGATGACCTCCTCCCGGGGCTCCCCTGCCATCCCCGGGGGCCCCAGCTGGCCCTCCCGGGTTTACTGGCGCCAGGCAGAGCTCTGGAGCGAGGGGAGAGATGGGGTGTCCGGTGGGCTGTGTGCAAGTTTCTGGCAGGGTTGCATCAGGAGGCTTTGGTTTCTCTTTGGTAATAATTTTGTTATGACCAAATTTGTTTCAGATTTGATATCACAGAGGGAGAAGCTGCTACAATTATTTACCTCTTTACATGTCTTCGTAAGGAGAAAAACTTTGAGAATCGATAGGTGTGGCTTTGCTTGCACCGATTGAATTTTTTTGAGTTTTCCTCAGTTTAATAGCACAACAAGTAATGAAGCCCCACATATCTTCAGCATCCTGTCCAGCGTGAAAATATTTGCAATTGTTAGGTTCCCTGGGCCTCACTTGCTTTTGTAATTATTCCCATCTAACTCTGCCCTTCCAGCTTGTCATACACACGGAGAAGGCTTCGCAAAATGTGAGACGTAAAAGACTTCTTCTCACAAAGAGTTAAAAATTGCTGGAGACCGTAAGGCCTGAGCCAGGGCTTGTAATGATAAGATCCCATCCTGGTGGCTTCCCCCCCAGGCTCTAAACTGGGTACCTTCAGTTAGGGCACGGCGAAGTCATGGGGAGGATTTGGGGCTTGAGGGGAAATGGGGAAGGAGGGTATCTCTGGGTGTTTTTTGAAGCAAATACAGCAAGTGAATAGATTTTTTTTTTACCAAATGACAGCTGTTAGGGTGCCCATGGGTGATGGGTTAGTTGGCTGGAGTACTAGATGCCCCCGTGGCAGGAGCTGCTATCACATTTCACTCCTGGTGGCAGCCCAGCAGACAGAGGATGTATCCGGTTTCCTCTCCATTTGCCTCCAAAGAGGCATCTCTCTGACTCAGTCAGGGGTGTTGACAGGAGAGTAGATGGAAATTGGCATTGCTATAAATATGTTGCTGATGATAGAGGAATTTGGGTTTTGTTAGTATCAATCCCATATCAATCTCAAACACAAAACTTGCTTAAAAAGAGGAGCACCTGAAATGCAGGCTGCGGCTGAACTGGGGTGTCTGCACAGTCCCGTGTTAAACTCCTTCTCCGTAAAATAGTCAGACTGTTTTTCCATGGTTCCTTATCATTTTGAAAAAGTTTCTAAGCACAGCATGTGAGGTTTGAAGCGGAAGCTTGGGTCCTGCCCATAAAATATATAGTGTGTGTCTTTATCTGAATTCTAAGTAAATTGGGCCCCCCCGCTGCCTTCCTTAGTCATAGAAAACAAACCTCCCACCAAAAGACAAAGGGTATTTTGCCTCAGTAGGAGCTGCGGGATTGGGTCCTTGAAGTTTCTTTCACGTAGGTCTGAAAAGCAGCTCTGGCTGCCTAAATACCATAATTCTATATTGTTGATAGAGCCGCGGTGTGTTTCTCTCGCTCAAATGTAAAATTGCCTATTTACATGTATTTCACCTACTGGAGTCTAGTCCTCTATGGAATACATTTCCTGAATTTATACAAATTTAACTATTCTTGATCAAATTAAATTGCATATTCTACTTGTTAAGGGGTGAAATTTATGCCTGCTCATGCATCTCCCTACTGTGATAAAATGCTTGCACCTAGTTCAATGTCTGCTAATGATAGGCCATTTATAAATGAATTCAAATATACAGAGGATGACTTAGGCTTAGGGAAAATATGAAAAATGTATTTACAGATATCATTGGTTTAAATATTTATGTGTATGCAGTTTTCGTTTGAGTTTGGTGTTTATTCTACTTACCTGCTTCAATTATGTTAAGTATGTTCATTTTGAGCTAAAATTCCTATTGACTTCAAATTTATATAAAGACTGGTTTAGACATTCAGAATTTGTCCCTTTGCAAAGATTTTCTGTGCAGTAAGTGCCTGTAAAAATACAATCTGCAGAGGAGAGAGTTGTTTGAAACTGGAAACCAGTTTTTCAAGAGGACTTCATAAAACTAAAGAAATAGGAAGCAGGGCATTACACCGACTCTGAGGTGGCATTTCGTAGTTGGTGCGGTCACTACTGCGGTTTTTGTGTAATCACTCAACACGTAGGATGAAATGCTGCGAGTCTAGAATGTGGTTGGATAAATGAAGTGGTGGCGTGCACATTAAAATCTGCTGAATATTTACAGACGTTTGCCGAATGTGCCTGTGAGCACTGAGTCCTGCTGGAGCAGGTTTTATTTGGTCGAGGATGATCTTGTTACTTCGGGAGCAGTGATTTGTTTCTATACCTAATTCCAGATGGCTTTTGTGATTTGGGACACACTGTTACTTCCCTATGCCTTGCTTTCCTGCTTGTTAAAAATCGTAGACAATGTCTGAACATTGCACAAGTGTCCTGTTGGTCCTTTTGTTTGCTTTTCGCATTTCAGTGAATGATAGCTTTTCAAAGACAAATTACTAGTTTACTGAACAACTTACTGAGTAATGAAACATTGAATGATCTTAAAATTTTGCAATCTCTGTTGTGAAAAAAAGAGAAAAATTGTTGTGGTGTAGCACAAGGCTTGGTGTACTATTCATGTACCTGAGAGCTACTTGCCACTGTACAGAAAGACTGTATACAGCAGAAAATAAACTTTGCAGGACTGGGGCCATGTTTAGCTCAGGAAGAGCCCACTTCTTACACAGAGTGTGTTTCTACTGTCAGAACAAATGAAGCGACTGGGAAGAAAATCTTTTTATTGGAGACCATGTGGTAAAGTGCTCAAAGGAGTATATTCATCTTCAGACTGGCTATTAAAAAAATTATTGATCGTATTCTCGAAGTGGATCCTTAGAGGTTCTGAGCCACTCAGAAGTACTGAAAATTGTAATTGCAAAGGGAACTGATGGTGTTTGGCACCATGATGGATTGAACAGCGAGCAAAATGTATGTAAGTGATGTATTCTTTTTAACATACTCTGCAGCAAAGGTAAATAGCGTGTGAATAACTAAAAAAGTTGTTATTCAAATCAGGAGCACGCTGACTTTGAAGAGGATTTTTTGACAGCAAAATCTCAAAAATCATTAAGTGAAAGGCTTGTAATGGATAAATGGAATGCAGGTTTGGTGTATCTGTAGCATACACTGTTAGAAGCACTCACATTAAATAGTAGCAAGGAAAGTAAATAGTTGCTGATGAGACAGCATTGAGAAGTCAGAATAATAATACCTGTGGTAAAATTCAATGCACAAGTCAATAATAGTATCTTCTGCAGTACAATTTGATGCACTAGTTCAGGTAACATACTGTGTTGAACATAATCAACATTTTAATAGTTTGAGAGTTAATATTGGATGGTTGTGTGGGGCAAATGACACGCAGTTGCTAGCAGAAATCGATGGTGTAATTTTAATGTCCGTATTTTGTATTTTCACTCTGACACCAACTTATTTTACTTTTAACTGGAAACAGCATGAGGAATTGTGCTGAACAAGTTTAACATTTGCATACAGAAGGTAGTATCTTGGAAATTACTTTTGTGGCACTAAAATTAACCAGGTCCCATCAGACAGTAGAATTGAACCAAGGTTAAACATTTTAATTCCATTGGAATTGTTTTGGCTTTTGCTCTCAGTCAGTGATACAAATAAGCTGTAATCCTCTATGAAAAATTTGTTTTAAGGAGATTCCAGAAAGGTCCGTATTTCACTGAGCTGATAGGGGACCAGACTTTGCTGTTCCCTGAAAATTCATCATGTCATCCATGGTTTTTTTCGTGCAGCTTTGTCATCTGGGAAGATAAGAACATGGTGAGGATACAGAATGCACGCCTCAGCTCTTGAACACGTCCTGTCTCCAGCTCTGGGCATTAGGTGGTGTAAGAAAAATATAAGGCACAGGGCAAATCTAGGCTTGATCCTTCCCCTAATCTATCCTCTCAGTTTTCAGCTGTCACTGGACTGTCTTAAGTCAGAGCTTTTATTCAGGCCGCTGCATGTAGTAGCCTCTGAAGGAGCTATACACCTTTACTTGTCAAACAGCATTTCTATTTTGGGCATCAAAAACGTTGCGTGGCAGCGAGCTCCACATAACCCCATGCTGTGTGGAAGGGGTGTGGAGGGGTTTGTGCCTTCGGTGGGTACTCCTTGGTTCTTCTCCTGTTGAAAACCAGAGGCTAACGCTGCTATTCCTGCTCCATGTTTGCAATTACCGATTATGGGGAGCTTTTCAGGGGTGAGTATCTCATCTGTAAGGTGAAGAGCACTTCCTTCACGGTGCCTTCTCCTTCCTTGAACTGTCAGAAAACACTCAGACTTTCTATCATCATCTCAGTTCCTATGCAGTATAACTTGCCTTCGCAGAGGATGTAGGATGTCTCTGGCTTTGGAGGACACAGATGAGACAGCAGCTGACACATCCCTTTGCATGGGGGTCTGCCTCTGTGGTCCTCCTGAAGTCAGTGGGTTGTGTGCGTGGGTGTGCGCAGAGCATTGCCCACAGTTTCACCATGGGCCAGAAGCTCACAAAACCGTAGGGCTATGAGGAGTTGGGAGTCCTGTATTGGCAGGTTGCCTCTGCCTCCGTCCAGCTAAAAGGAGTTCATTCCTATGGATTTTCTAGGCCTATGGGATAAGGAAGTATCTCGTGCAAAGGGCATGTTTTCACAAAGTCCTTTCTCTTGAGGGAAGAAGCAGGATATTGCTCCCTTGAACAAGCTTTTAAAGAATTACGCTCTAGTGTGACTGAAAACTAGAATTTTGTACCACTGCTGAATGGTTTGAATAGGAGAGAGGGCTTGCATATAAAAGCAAAGACTTCTGTTTACATATAAATCTCTTGGTTCTCACCAATGCTAGCAAAGGAAAGATACAGGAATTTCATTGCCCTTTAATGAGGTTTGAGCCGAAAATGTTAATTTAAAGAAGGCAACTTTGCCAGACTTGTTACTCTTTCAGTAAATGTATTTCTAAGCATGTCCTGATACATTCAAACCAAACGTCCAGATTAAACAGTTCCCAGTTCACGCTTCTCGTTAGAGAAGTGCATTATGGAGCATTACTATTGCCCAGTAGTTTCTACACATATCACTCATTGCTAATATAGCTACATTTATTGACATTGAAAGAAATGAACAGGAACTACCACTGCAAAACATAGTGGAAAATATAGAAAAAGACGTGGAAAGAGTAGGGAAATGCTGAAAAAAATCAGTTAAATCATTAGTACAGCAGTATCTTATAAAATAGAGTATCCTATCAGGAATATCTTAATAAGGGTTAAATTAATAGTAGTGCTTACTAATTCATAGCGCTCAGGATATGAAAAAAACACTTTACAGTTCTCATTTTCTTGCAACTAGAAATTGCAAGTCAATACCCAGACTGCTAATAGTCCCTGAGAAACTGAACCTAAATGTGATTTAGGCAGATATCCCACTAGGAGGTCAACCCAAGATCTCAGATGTGAATTAACTTCAGCCTGTCTAAAACCCAGGTGCAATTTTGTGGCTTGGACTCTTTCAGCTTTCACTAAAATCCATGTTTTTAAATGGCATTAGCAGGTGGATTAAAATTTGTAAAGCCTTGTGCCCCCCAGCGATTTCCTCCTAGACAGTATAAATCTTTTTTTTTATAGTTGTCCCCATGCGAAGGAGACTTTCTGCCTCAAAAACTAGGGTTATATGGGCTTTCAGTACCGACATTTGCTAGTCTCCTGGCTTTACTCAGACCTGCTTTATCTCCGTGAATATGACCTTGACCCGTCCCAAACACTGTTGCTTCCATTATAGCCTCTCACATCTCTTTCAGTTCTTTCACCTGCTGCTTGTGCAGGCATCTCACCTTTTTACTTTGGATTAGGGTCCCTGAGGAAAATTAGTTATTATTAATTATATATT
>NW_009224026.1:0-1764 GCF_000690835.1 Fulmarus glacialis | reverse complement strand
CTGCGCCGCCCCGCGCCCCGGGAAGTCGAAGAGCTTGACCAGCCGAGGCACCATCTCGTCCTTCTGCTCGGCGTGGCCCAGCCGCCCGTAGCCCCCAAACCCCCAGGAGAAAACGCGCTTCTGCGAGTCCAGGACGAGCTGGGGATGGAGAAACGTCCCCCCCGGGGCCATGAGCAGCTGAGACCCGACCAGCTCGGTGCAGGGAAAGCCGCAGCAGCCACCATGAATGGCATCGACTGCAGCGCGTATTGCAAATGCTAAATACATGCTGCAAATCTCTGTCCTTAAATGCACCCTGCAAGTATTTATCCTTAAATGCACCCTGCAAGTATTTATCCTTAAATGCACCCTGCAAATATTTATCCTTATACGCATGCTGCAAAACTCGATCCTTAAATGCACCCTACAGATCTTTAGCCTTAAATGCACCTTGCAAGTGCTTATCCTTAAATGCACCCTGCAATCTGTCCTTAAATGCACCCTGCACTTACCCTTAAATGCATGCTGCAAATCTCTATCATTATTGCATGCTGCAAGAACTTATGCTTAATTGCATCCTGCAAATGCTTATCCTTATACGCACCCTGCAAATCTCAACCCTTAAAACGCACCCTGCAGATCTCAACCCTTAAAATGCACCCTGCAGATCTTTAGCCTTACATGCACCCCGCAAAACTTTATCCTTACGCGCATGCTGCAAGTACTTATCCGAAAATGCACGCTACGACTCTCTAGCCTTAAATGCAGCCAGCAAACGTTCAGCCTTAAACGCACGCTGCAAATCCTTAAATTTAAATGCTCCCGCAAACATTTACCCTCACCATGCGTGCTGCAAATCTTTATCACCGCACACTGCAGATATTTACGGTTAAATGCAACGACCCGCCCGTACCGTGTGGTTGGCCCCGCACGCCACGTCCCGCACCACCACGTTGGGGACGGGCAGGATCTGCCCATCTTTGGTCTTCTCGATGAAGATGGCCACGCGGCGCGGCACCAGCTCGCAGTCGTACTCTATCCGCTGCGCCCGGGCGATGAATTTCCCGTCGGAATTATGCCCTGCGGACGGGCACCGGGATGAAAACGGGGTGCCCCCCCCACCCCGCACCCCGGTATTTCCAAGCCAGCTGCAGAAACCCCCTCTCCTCCTGCAAACCCCTGTGGATCTGCAGCTCCCACCCCGCTATTTTTCGCTGGAGGGATGCTTTGGTTGCCCAGATGGGGAAACTGAGGCAGGGAAACTTTTTCTCCTCCCCCAATGCCACGAGAGTTGAAAATTTTAGCGAAGCACCCCAAAAATAGCACCGTACCCAGCTGCCCGTACTCGGGGCACCCGAAGGAGTAGAGGTTTCCTTTGCAATCCATGATCATGCTGAATTCGGCCCCGCAGGCCAGTTTGGTGATGGGCTGCCCGTTGTACATGATCTGCGAGAGAAGCCGAAAAGGGGGTTAAAAAAAAAAAAAAAAAAGAGAAAAAAGGGGGGGAGAGGAAGGAAAAGAATAAACTTCACAGAAAATGTGTATAACCCAAAAAAAAAAAAAAAGAGAAAAAAGGTAAAAAACCTCCATTTCCCAGGAGGAACCCCTGAAATCCTCAACTCGGGGGTTTTATTTTCAATTCCTCTTTGCCTTTACTTGCACCGAAGCTGCAAATGAAGCAGCATCCCCGAGAGGGATGCTCTTCCATCCTAAAGGGGTTTGGGCTCTGCTAGGGATTTTTTTCAATGAGAAACCCCCAAATCTGCCGGTTTTTCACCCCCCCCC
>NW_009224025.1:1619-1822 GCF_000690835.1 Fulmarus glacialis | reverse complement strand
CCAGCCTCTTCCTCCTGCAGGACAGGGTGAGCTGGGCCAGGCGGGAAGCCGGGAGCAGGGACCCCCCTGCTCAGTCCACCCTGCCCAGCCGGAGCCAAGCCGTCACCCCACACCCACCTTCCCAGCCAGGAACCTGCTGGTGCCCATGCCCAGGCTGAAGGAGGTGGCGAGGGGCAGCGTGCAGATGCTGTGCGTGGGCAGGT
>NW_009224025.1:0-1426 GCF_000690835.1 Fulmarus glacialis | reverse complement strand
CAGCAGCCCTGTCCCACCACGCAGCAGCCCTCCCGGCCCAGGGCGCTCCCAGGCCTGTCTCCCCGCCATGGCCCCCGCCCTGCTGAGCCGTCCTCACTTGTTCTCGTTGTGCAGGAAGTTTTCCTCCCCCAGGTGCTCATAGACCCAGCCAGGAGCGAAGATTGCTGCGGAGAGGCCGTGCTGGCGGATCAGGCGCAGGGACTGCGGAGACGAGCGGTGAGCAGCACGGGCCGGGCCAGGTGGTCACCTTGTCACCTGCCCCGTCTCCACTCCCCCAGGTCCCATTGGCCCCGTGGTGGGGCAGGACAACACTGTGGGAACATGCTGCGGCATCTCCCTCTCCAGGGACTGCATGCTCCAGGGACCAGCTCCCTCTCCATGCATGGCTGGCAGCCCAGCAGCTCCAGGTTCCCCCTCTCCTCATCACTGCGTCCCCAGGTTAGCAGCACAGCACGGCGCGGCACAGCCATCAGTGGGTGCTCAGAGCCCTGCACCGGGGGAGGCCCAGGGTCCCGCTCTGGCCCGTCCCCACCACACCCACCTTGTCAGTGTCGAAGCCACCACCAATCACGTCCCCGCGGGCAAAGACGTCGACGCCGACGTAGACATCGGTGTGGCGTGGCCCGGCCAGCCCACGCGTGCGCTCCAGGTGCTCCTCCTTCCAGTTGTAGTTGGTGAACAGCCCATCACAGGCATCAAAGAACACCCTGGGGATGAGGGTCAGGGTGGCAGGGTGGACACTGCAGCTGTCCCCACAGACCACCCCACCAACGGCTGTGCAGGCCATGCCCTGACTACCCCCGAGTGCTGGGTTTGGGGTGGTCTCATGCCCCCCACCTGGGGCTGGTTTTGCCTGGGCAAGGTGGCGGGGCAGACAGAGCCTGGTCTCACCTATTCTCCTCGTTCAGCTCGTTCTGCCATCTCAGTGTGCCGTTCTGCAGGACGCTGTCGTACCAGATCACCAGCCCGCCCGGCACGGCGCTGTGCACCTGCGCCGTCAAGTGCCGCAGGAAGGGGGGCAGGTTCCTCACCGCCGCTGCCTGGCAGGAGAGAACAGGGACAGGTCGGCACGGGGCGGGCGAGGGGCCCTGCACGGGAGCAGCGTGAGGGCAGGGGACGAGGCAGGGAGGTGAGCAGGGCACAACTGTGGCTCACACTCAGCGTGTTCTCAATGTGGACCAGCCAGCCGTCGAAGCGGTAGTGCTGGGCGACGCGGGCCAGCTGCTTGCTCACAGCATGGTACGCCTCCTCCCCGCCGGCCAGGAACGCCTCGCACAGCTTCTCCCCGTCCGTCCACTCCGTGATGAATGTGCCTGGAGATGCAGCAAGAGCAGCATTGGCCGCGCACCCCGACAAACCCACTGTGCGCCTGGGAGTCCCCCAGGCCCGATCCTGCAGCCGCCAGCCCTGCAGCTGGCCCTGGCCT
>NW_009224024.1:0-267 GCF_000690835.1 Fulmarus glacialis | reverse complement strand
GCCCCCCGAGGGTGGGGACAGCCCGGCACCATCGCACCCTGGACACCCAGGGGAGGGCAGGCAGGGAAGAGGAGGCAGAAGCAGCAGTGAGCTTTCCAGAGGGTCCCCTCGCCTGCAGGCTTGGGAAAAGCCAGGAAGGGTCGTCCTCGCCCCGCGCCGCCCCAGGCGCAAGACCTCAGCGCAGGAGCAGAGTTTGGCCCCTCCGTACCTGGTACTCCAGCGCCATCCCCGCATCTCTGCTCTCCCGCCCCCCGGGCCCCCCCACGC
>NW_009224023.1:2137-2491 GCF_000690835.1 Fulmarus glacialis | reverse complement strand
AGTTTGTGAGGGGCTTTGCGGTGGAACTCACGGTTTGGGGGAGTTTGAGGGAGCTGTAAGGAGATTTGGGGTAAAATTCATGTTTTTGTGGAGTTCGTGAGGGGATTCGGGGCGATAGTCCTGTTTTGCGGGAGTTTGTGAGGGGATCTGAGATAAAAATCACATTTTTGGGGAGTTTGTGAGGAGATTTGAGGTGAAAGCCACGTTTTGGGGGAGTTTATGAGGGGATTTGGGGCAAAAATCACATTTGGGGGGGCAGAGGGGTTTGAGGTAAAAGTCGCGGTTTTGGGGAGTTTGGGGGAGGTTGTTGAAGTAAAAATGAGGTTTGGGGCGGTTTGAGGGGCGGTGTGAGGG
>NW_009224023.1:311-2107 GCF_000690835.1 Fulmarus glacialis | reverse complement strand
GGTGTGAGGGGATTTGAAGTAAAAGTCGCGTTTGGGGGAAGTTTTTGGGGGGGATTTGAGGTGAAAGTGGCGTTTGGGGGGAGTTTGTGAGGTAAAAATCACATTTTTGGTGAGTTTGTGAGGGGTTTGAGAGTAAAAGTCGCGATTGTGGGGAGTTTGGGGTGTGTAAGAGGATTTGAGGTAAAAGCCGCGTTTTTGGGGAGTTTGTGAGGGGATTTGGAGTAAAAAAAACCACGTTTTGGGGGAATTTGAGGGAGCTGTGAGGAGGTTCGGGGTAGAAGTCACAGGTTTGGGGAGTTTGTGAGGAGATTTGGGGTGATAGTCTTGTTTTGGGGGAGTTTGTGAGGGGATTTGAGGTAAAAGCCACGTTTTGGGGGGGTTTGTGAGGGGATTTGGGGTAAAAATCACATTTTTGGGGAGTTTGAGGGGAAGGGACCGGGGGGGTTTGAGGTAAAAGTCGCGGTTTGGGGCCGTTCGGGGGGGATTTGAGGTAAAAGTGGCGTTTTGGGGGAGTTTGTGAGGGGATTTGCGGTAGAAGTCACGTTTTTGGGGATTTTGTGGGGATTTGAGGTAAAAGGCACGTTTTTGAGAACTTTATGAGGAGAATTGTGGTTAAAATCACATTTTTAGGAAGTTTGTGAGGGGATTTGAGGTAAAAGCCACGTTTTTGGGGAGTTTGTGAGGGGATTTGGAGTAAAAGTCGTGGTTTTGGGGGGCTTAAGGGGGGATTTGGGGTAAAAATCACATTTTTGGGGAGTTTGTGAAAGGTTTGGAGGTAAAAGTGGGTTTGCAGAGTTTGGGGAGGCTGTAAGGGGATTTGGGGTAAAAGTCACGTTTTGGGGGAGTTTGTGAGGGAAATTGAGGTAAAAAATCTTTTTTTTGAGGAATTTGAGAGGGGTCTGAGGAGATTTGGAGTAAAAGTCCTCGGTTTGGGGGGTTTGAGGGGAGATTTGGGTAAAAATCATGTTTTTGGGGGAGGTTGTGAGGCGATTTGAGCTAAAAAAGTCCATTTTGGGGGAGTTTGAGGAGATTTGGGGTAAAAGTCACATTTTTTGAGAGTTTGGGAGGGCTGTGAGGGATTTGGGGTGATAGTCCTGTTTTGGGGGAGTTTGTGAGGGGATTTGAGGTAAGAGTCGTGGGTTTTTGGGAGTTTGTGAGGGAGTTTGAGGTAAAAGTTGCAAGTTTTGGGACTTTGTGAGGGAATTTGAGGTAAAAGTCACATTTTGGGGAAGTTTGTGGGGGGATTTGAGGTAAAAAATCGTGGTTTTGGGGAGTTTGAGGGGGCTGTGAGGCAGCTTGAGGAGACAGTCGTGTTTTGGGGGGATTTAGGGCAAAAGTCACGTTTTGGGGGAGTTTGAGGGGGTGTGTGGGAGGATTTGAGGTAAAAATCACATTTTGGGGGAGTTTGTGAGAGGCTTTGGGGTGAAAGTCGTGGTTTTGGGAAGTTTGTGAGGGGATTTGAGGTAAAAAATCACGGTTTTGGGGAGTTTGTGAGAAGATTTGACGTGAAAAAAATCTCGTTTCCAGGGAGTTTGAGGGGGCTGTGAGGGGTTTTGAGGCGAGAGTCGTCTTTTGCCTGAGTTTGAGGGGAGATTTGAGGAGATTTGGGACAAAAGTTGCAGTTTGAGGGAGTTTGAGGGGGCTGCGAGGGGGCTTGGGGTAAAAATCACATTTTTGGGCACTTTGTGAGGCTTTTCGAGGTAGAGAAATCGCATTTTTTGAGAGTTTGAGGGGGGTGTGAGGCAATTTGAGGTGAAAGTCACGTTTTGGGGGAGTTTGAGGAGAGATTTGAGGAG
>NW_009224023.1:0-211 GCF_000690835.1 Fulmarus glacialis | reverse complement strand
GTGGGTGGGTGTGGGGGGGCTGCGGGAGGATTTGAGCTAAAAATCACATTTTGGGGGAGTTTGTGAGGGAATTTGAGGTAAAAAATTGCGTTTTGGGAGAGTTTGAGGGGAGATTTGACTTTAAAAGTCAAGTTTTTTGAGAGTTTGGGGGGGACTGGGAGGGGTTTTGGGGGGACAGTCCATTTTGGGGGAGTTTGTGAGGGGATTTGAG
>NW_009224022.1:27516-33632 GCF_000690835.1 Fulmarus glacialis | reverse complement strand
ATTATTATTGTTATTGTTATTATTATTATCCAATTCACACTAGGCTTCATATTTGCAGTTAAGGAAATCCATTAGTAAATAATATTTATAATAGTATCTTTCTTTTTCATGTCATTTTGATTTATTTTTCATACTTAATATAAGGAAAACTAAACATAGCTAAATACAAAGATGACTTTGTAGGAAGAAATCCTTATAAATGTCTCTGGGTTCCCTACAATTCGTGTCTGTCTAGCATTTACTTCAGATAAGGCAAGGTTAATTGTGTCCAGTTGGTATCAAACCTGATAATCTCTTCCTGTCCTGGAGAACTGTTCTTATCATCAAAAGCAACCCCAATAGAGAACAAGGATAAAGTATAGAACAAGGATAAAGTACAGAAGAGTCAGTTCAAGTCTCTGATAGGGGTCAGTAAGATAAAGGATGAGACAGTGACACCAGAGCACTTTGTGTCTCCACTAGGCCTGTTTAACTGCACTGACATTTAAGGATATGATGGGAGCATGATCCTCTCGTGACTACACAAACTGACAAAAGTATTAAAACATACAAAGAAAACTGCTGTAGTTTTATTATTAACTTACAGAATGGCATAGGTGCATTGATTAGTCCCCATTTTGCTATGAGAATACAGATTAGTTGCTTAGTTTTTGAACCTGTCGCTTTTGCTGAAAGTCTCTAACCTGCAACTTACAAAGTGAAATAACTGGAATGAAGGATAACTATGACACCTGCTTCATAAAAGAATGTATTTGTAGTGTCTACCAAGGCATAAATCCAGACTTAAAACAATATGCTATTCCATTTTCTCGTATACTATATTTGATTGTTCCCACACATATTCAAAATTAAGTCTGCCATACCATAATGAGAATATGGTACTTTTAAATGCTTAGCATCTATTCTAAAACTTTCACCCTGAAAGGTGTCTTAGACTATAATAATGTATTGTATCAGTCCAGAGATTTTGTAATGCCCTTTAGTGTGAATTCTGCACAGCTAATAAATTTTTAAATTTCAATGGCCCATATTTCATAAAATGTGGTGTATCCTATGTCTCTCTTCTGAATACAAAAAGTATTAGTATTTAAAGCATAATGGCTACATAACTTTAATCAAACAATATATTTCATATCATTATGTGTAGAGTAGGACAGAATTTTACAGAAATTTTACAGAAATTTTACAGGAACTTCACTGGACTTGCATTTTTATCTAGTATTTTTTTTTCCTTTATATACCTATAAAATAAATAATTAGCAGTGCACCAGTGCACTCATTAAAGAAACAAATATAGTAAATTAATATGTTCCCAAAAGAATAATAATATTTTGCAAAGTTTCCAATGCCTTCATATGTCTATTTATTGAAGAATAGCCATGTTAAGGCTATTAATAAATACTGTATTTATTTCTTAGGTCTTCTGGGTTGGCAAATCTCTCCATTCCTAACATCCAGTTACAACTTTGACCATTTCTCATTTTCCTTTCAGATTTATTTCCTACGTCATAATGCATTGATTGCCTGGCAAAGAGATAGAAAATGCAACTGTATACTGAAGTGACTTTCAGAACTCCTCAGGAAATCACTCAGCTGACAATCTGCAACTGTTATTTATCTTTCTGTGCCACAGATCCTATTCCAACTTCTATCTTCCCACTGGAAAGACTTTTTCCGTTAAGAGTCTCAATCTCAAACAGGCTCACTCAAGCTATATTGCAAATGTAGAACAAATGTATCTAGAAAATCTCTAGCAAAATAGAACAACAATGAAATATAAAAGAAGGATTTTTTGTTTGTTTTCATTTCTTTAAGACCTTTGCTTCCTGAATTTGAAGAACAGTTTGAAGAGACAATTTTCCAATGAATTTTTATATATTTCAAATTTATATCCTCTGATTGACTTCTATAGCATCAGACTCTTCTCTAAGCAAAAATAATTTCCTTTTCTCCTGGACAAATTTCAAGAGCTTTGAATAAAGCAGACTGTTCATAAAGCAGCCTGTCTAAAAGAGATTGTCACAAACTTGTGAACTCCAGGAAGGGTTATAAAAAGGGCTAGAGACTTGTTGGGGATTAGTAAAACAGAGAACTAGGAAAAAAACAGAAGACTTTGCTGAATCTTAGAAGGTTAAGCTCAAGACTGAGCTGTTGCTCAAATCAATCCTTACGTTATCCCACAGAATACTTTTCACCCACAGCAGTCTCCATGAGCCCGAAGATTTGAAGTTATTACGCTTAGCCTTAAGTAAGTGGGTAATACCACTGGCATATGACCTCAGATCAAATCCTGTCCTGCTTAGATCACCAACAGGGTCTTGTCAACTTCAGAAAAGACATGATTCCTCCACAGAATTCAGTATCACTAACTACAGAAGTACATGCTTTCTTAAATCATGCAAGTTTAAACATGAATTACCAGGAAAAAATGACATTCCATTAAGAATGTACTTTTTTTTCTTTTAAAACAAATTTAAAAGAGAAAACAAAATATTAGAACTTACATTCAATATCAAGGTACATGCTCTTTTGGTGCCCACCAATTCTACTTGCAGCTTCACAGTCATATCTCCCTGAATCTGACAACTTCACATCTTTAATATGCAGTGACGATTTTCCATGCTGCCCTTTGACTTCTATACGGCCATCTGGGCTCTGTTTACATTGATTCAGGAAAAAGAAAGGTTTTTTATATATATATGTATATTTATGTATGTTTTATATATTAAACACCATTGATAAGTATGACTGAAAGCATCTCTTCACCTATGGTGAAGTTATTACTGACAGCTAAGCAACTTCTAAATTTGTCAAATAAATTAAAAAAAAATATAGAAAAAGATGTTCTGTTTCTAGGCACTATAATCAAGGGAATAAGTACATGCTTAAAGGAACATTGTCAAGGTAAACCACAAAATGTATCCACTTATGACTGGAATAGTGAACTGCATATTCAAAATCTGTTTATGATCTCATTTTGTTGCGATGCTGCAGTTAATGAAAACGCATACAAGTAAAATCATAATATCTTAGATTACAGTTATCATTATCTTTCTTGTCCTTAAAAATGTAACTGTGAAACTGAATAGAAACTTCCCCAAACAATGATCAAAACAAAAATCCAGTCATAGATTTATTTTCATTATTCACATTTTCTTGTCATAAGCTCACAATTGTTAAAAAATCTGATCCATAAATGTAACTGGGATTTCTGGATTTCATTTCCATATCATTGCATGCAAAAAGGCAAGGGAGAAAAATGAATGCTGGCTTCTGATTTTCTAGAATATAAGTTTTATATTTAGCAACTTCATAAAAATCTTTATCCGTAACACCTCCTCACCCCCTCCCTAAAATCTATTTGAATTTCAAGAGTATAAAATACTAGGGAAAACTAAATAAAACAATTAAAAAAAAATCCACGGCTTGACACTTCCACCTTCATGGAGTAGTATACCTGAGGAAAAAGAAGTTATTTTTAATCAGGTTCTGCTCTTTATTTGTTTTGTAGCTTTGGGAAACTTGCTTTACTTCTTTGTTTCACCTTTTTTATTTGAGGAAAAAAAAAGCTGATAAAAAATACTGATATTTACCTACCTTCATTATTGAGGAAGATGGAAAAGGGAGGGAAAACCAGTTACTATTTCACTGTATCAGATTTAAACTTGAAACATACTTTAATGTCCAATCCTATAAATACATACACTCAAGTTTACTGCTTTTTACACTAAATACTCACCAAGTGGCAGCTGATATTTAAGTGACTGAGCTTTTAACTCTGTACAATTGTTTCTTCACTGAATACAGGAAGAATGCACACAATTTAGATCTTAAAATATTTGGCATAAAGCAGTCATATAAAGCATTCTGTATATCATAATTTCTATGGAAAGAAAAGTATTCTGATCAACATCAGAATCCAAGAACACTGAATTTTGTTTCCTTTGAAAACCTCACAGCATAGGTACATAAATTAAAGTTATGGAATTCTAATGCAAGAGCAAACCTAAAACCCTCTGCATTGGTAAAAATTAGTAACTAAGACCACTTAGTTATCTCTTATGTAATTTCTAATGCTGAAAATTCTATTTTCATTATGCCTTTAAAAAAAGAAAAAGTTATGAAGTTACTAGTAAACATGCTACAGTACTCAATGTCATGGTTTTTGGAGGGATTTTTTAGGATAATTAAAATACAATTTCTTTCAAACAAAACATTAAATAGTTTTCTAATTTCTAAGAGAGAGAGAGATATATAAAAGTACTTTGTATGACATAGTTAATAACAGTTTTATTTACCTACGGATTATTTGCTTCTTTTTTAAAAGATCAAGTATAAAATAAAATGGTAAATCTACGTTATTCCTAATTAAAATGTACATACACTTCAGCAATTTTACTTCTGATTTTACCTTGATTACAAATATTTCCCTAAGAAGTCACCTTTGAAACTGTGAGAAGACATATGCTGAAACAACCTGTGACTATGAATCAGAGATACAGTATTAAGTACTGTATTAGTAATTCATTAAGAGCTGCCCTCCTAAAGCACTAAGGTAGCTCTATACAATTGACAATAGTAGTAGAGAACAGGTATTTTGAGAAAAATATTCTCTTTGCTCTTCCTTCTTGTATATCACAAACCTACAATGAGAAGCCAAATCTTTTCTTAGTACCTTCTCCTTGTGCAATGGAAAGTGTCTTTCTGTGAAATTATATCAACTTATAGCTGTAATGACACATTCACAGAAGTTCTTTCACCATGATTTTCTGAGTTAGATCAGAGATTATTCAGCTAGCTCAATTTTCTCTTTCCAGTAATAGGTTATGAGAAGCATATACGGAAAAGAGGAAAAAAAAAAAAAAAAATCCAAAAGGAAATTCTTCACTCTCTGAAAAACAAGCATGTACTAGTTGTACCTTCTGGGCTGTATGATCAACAGGATTCCTGTAAAAAGAGTTAAATTATTTATAATCCTCACTAAGGTCATTACAGGTATTTTTACAGAAGTATAAAATTTGCAGTGCTATTTTGAATTTGATAAAAAAGGAAAATTTTATCAGTTCAATACTAATACCAAATATTATAATTCACTGTATATTTCACTATATATTCACTATAATTAATTCCATACATTCCAAAGTACAGATATGAGTGTTAATTGATGTTAAAAAAAAAAAAAGATCCTTAAAATTGAATAACTTTTACAGTAACATCTCAATCTTGGTTTTAGTTTATCTAATTATTTTCTAATACTGCTGGAAAAAATTACTTTGATATGTACACATTAGGTTTGTACTCAAAATTACTTTCCTATGTTCTCATGTATGAGAAAAAAATATTTTATTCAAATATGGATGGTGTAATATATCTTAGGTTTACAGTTAGGGCAAAAAACAACCTAATAAATACTCTGAATGATAGGAGATTTTTGCATGATCACATCGTCTATTCTCATCATCAAATATATGGTAAGAAGCATTTTGAGAGGGACCTACTAGTTTAAGGAAAGTCCACAAAACCAAATAAACCACATAACAAATGTAGGCAAGAAAGTTTGGCCCAAATGATCATAAAAATACATATTTACTGAAGTTAATTTCTACTTTTTAAAAATTGTCTGCAAATTATTACAATAGTCTCTTTGAAATTGCTTATAAAGTAATGTAAAATATACAATAAGATGTTTTCTGCCGCATTGCTCAGAATGCTTTTTGTCCTGTGGCTTCTTCATGAACAGTTTAAGAAGTCCTGTTCCCTGGTCCTATTCTGCAGATGGATTAGTGTACAATTTCATTAATTTTTCTGCAAACATGGTGCAATACCTAATTGAAAATATACCATTTGGCTGACATTCCTGAACACAGAAATACGCGGAAGAAAACAAGAGTGCAAATACAGACCAAGAAAATTCCATAAATATATAAATAAATAAATAAACACATAAATAAAAGAAAATACTTTGAAGCACTTGCCTATGTCTAGAGAGGATTCCCAGAATATAATGGAGATTAACACTTGCAAATGAAAAATGTTAGAGCGTATGATGAATTTTCACAAGGACTTCAAAAATACTACTGTGGCTGTTGCGGTTTAACCCAGCAGGTGGCCAAACA